>NW_011889215.1:874780-878178 GCF_000151845.1 Pteropus vampyrus | reverse complement strand
TAGTGTCAAAGAAATAGCCTAATTTTTTTAACTAGCTGGTCATTAAGGGCTGTAGTATGAATCGATATTATATGCATTTGAGTGAATAGTCTTACATTTGAGGAAATATCTACTCCCCATTTTTGGAAACTATCTGATTTTATTAGAATCACCCAAGTGTCTCTGGGAATTTCAGTGTTTTAAATATTGACATTTCTGATTATATTAATACCTTAGCATACTCATGTGTAAGTCAAAGTTTAACCTCTGTTTCAGGATAAGGTATGAATCTATAGTGTAGTATATTCATTTATTTAGTAAATAGTTACCAGATTAGGGCCCTGGGCTCTGCCTTCATGAAACAGAAGACAAATTTATAGAACAGATGATTACAGTTTATTAATGTGGCACACTTGACTATCTACTGTTTTTCCAATGTGTTACTGGATCGATAAATTCCTGCCCTCATAACTGACTTAAAGTCAGACAGACATGATGACCTTGGGGACAGGTCAGTGAATGCCATGCAGTTAGACTGGGATATGTCTGTTGTCAATGGGAAGGCACATTTTAGGATTCTGACTTTTCAGGTTAAAGATACTGGATAAATAACATCATTAAATGAAGGAGTAGGAAAAGATGCAGATTTGGGGGAAATGAATGATTTGCTTTGGACCATATTAGATTTTAATTGTTTGTCATATTTTATAACAGCTGAGTAAGGTATAATCAACATCCAATAAGCTGCACATTTTTAAAAAGTACAATTTGATAAATTTTGACATATGCATATACATACCTACCCATGAAACCATCTCTACAATCAAAATAATGAGCCTTTCCATTACCCCTCAAAATTTCCTCATATCCCTTTTTAATTCTACTTCCTGCCTCCCTCTTCTCTAGTTTCTAGGCAATGAGTGATCTTCTTTTTGTCACTATAGATTAGTTGAATTTTCTAGAATTTTGTATAAATGTAATCAAATAGTATATACTGTTATTTTTGTTTGACTTCTTTCATTCAGCATAATTCTTTGGAGATTTCATCCATGTTGTTGCCTATATCAATAGTTTATTCTTTTTATTGCTGTTTAGTATTCCAGTATATGGACATAGCAGTTTTGTTTATCCATTCTTCTTTTTATTGTCATTGGGTATTTCCTGTTTGCAGTATTCTTAATGAGGATATCTTTGCTGAGATACTTGGAATGATTTTAATCTGGAACATTAAAGAAAGAGTAAGACTAAAAAATCAGGTAGCCTATATTGTCTTATAAGCTAGTTTTATTTGTCATTTTAGAATAATATTGATTATCAAGTTTCCTTTGTATAGGAGAATACTCTGGCAGTGTCAGTTAGGTATATTTCAACTTGGTTAATAAATTTTTAAATTCGTTTTCATAGATATTGAAGCCAGATAAGTAACTCCAAGTGTTCAGAAGTTAGCAAACAGCTAGTATAAACTTGAACCAAAAATTTAATTTATTGTCTTAAGGCACCCTCATTTAAAAACTAGTACAATTACTGACAAGAGATGAACTAACTCCAAAGGTAGTTATATCTGCCCAGGTCACCAGCTTCTGTCTCATAATACCATTAAAATGAATTACCTAGAAAGATTATAATGAAATGAGGAAAGAATGAGGAATAGAATGAAGGAGAATCAGAATATCTTGAATGGCAGAATCTAAACATCTCAGAATATAATCTCTAATGGAATAAGGGATAAATGTAAAATCTCTAGGAATATATATACAGTAACAGTTGTGCATCATTTTATTTAATAACTGTGAAAAGTCATATGTAAAATTTTTGCCAAACAATAATACTTAAAGAACTGGCTATATAAAATAAGTCTGTTTGAATACATTTATACATTATACCAAAAGCTATGCAAGTAGTCATCCCCTAATTTATCTGTTTTGAGAATTTAAAATTTCATATGTCAGATTTTCTTAAAACCCAAGGAGATCAAGAGAAGAGACAGTATTTTAAAAAATGAGTTGATATTTGAACTGAATCTTAAAAGAATGAGTAAGAGAAGTTGAGACAAGAGCATTCTCAAGAGAGAAAACTAAATATTTTAGGGATATATTAGAATGTCTTTAATGGCATAATCTAAGAATCTGTTTTTAAAAATGAATATTTTAGAAGATGTTTTAATGGAAATACCACAATATTAAGTACCTCAAATTATTTTTTGAATAAAATATGGTATATATATTTTTTAAATCAAAAATTGTTTTTGGGGACTTTTTTGAGAAATTTAATCATAGTTATTTTATGTAGACAGTTTTTATTAAATACATCACTTGATTTTTCATTAATATATTTAAGTAGCTATTTGACCTACTTATTAATTTTAACAAACTGCAATATTTCAGTTAAATAGTGTGTAAATTTACTTTTCACTCAAACTATGACACCTGTGCTTACAGGCAGGAAAATAAAAAGAGTTAAAGTGTAATATTAATATACATATTAAACATGTTTTATGTTATAAGTACTTCATATCATTCTCTTGAAGGGTAGACAAGGAAATTTGCTGTTATTTATAGATAACTGATATTAAATAATTTGTAAAGATAGTAATAACATAAAATTTGTCATTTTTGAACATTTTATGTGTACAGAAAACGATACTTCAACTATGATCTTCTCCACAAACTGTGAAAAACTGTTTTCTTTTATTGATGAGGAAGCCAGGCTTGAGAAAGGTGAAGCAACTTGCTGGATGTCAAATAGCTAGTAGGTGGTTGTATCAATTAGCTATGGTGACAATAATGCTGTGTAATCAGACACTATAAAATCAGTGGGGCATAAGGTAATAACATTTATTTAGCTCATGAGTCTGTAGATCAGTTGTGGTGGCTTCACTATATGTGTATCTCATCCTTCTTCTGAGGGATCATGCCAGTGGGCACCGTGCCCACCTGAGCATGATGTTTTCATGGCAGTAATCGAAGAACGAGCGATAAGCCCATTGTGCATTTGCTTTTGAAGTCTTCGGTCATGTCATATCCACCACCATTCCAGTGGCCAAGCAAATCATGTAGCCAAACCCAGAGTGAAGGTGTGAGAAATATGTGTCTTCCTCTTTAGTGAGAAAGCCACAAAACAGAGTGTAGACACGGGAAGCCTGAAGAACTGAGGTCATTAATGCCTACCACAGTGGATGAGTTAGGATTTATACTGAAGTGTCTCAGCAGTTAGACCTTTGGATTCTCTACTGGCTTTCTACCCACTTTTTAGTATCTTAAAATCTAATTTTTAAAATTGTTTTTGTTTGGTTTACTCAGTGTTTTGTAACCCAAGCTCTTCATTTTTTTCTGTTTGACTGTAGCTAGTAGTCATTCATTGATGTGTCTCCACCGTTGGTACTTTCAGGCTCGATTCTGGGTACAGGTGATGAGGGATTT
>NW_011889215.1:861516-873737 GCF_000151845.1 Pteropus vampyrus | reverse complement strand
ACCACCTCTGTTTCAGATGCCCTCTGTTCCAAGCTACCATCATCTCTCATCCAGACTGTTAAAATGGCCTCTAAGTGGTCTTCCTATTTTCATTTTTGCTCCTTTTCAGTCTGTTTTTCCCATAAACAGCCAGAGTAAATCTCTTAAAAGTAAAATGTTATTGCCCTTCTCAGAACTTTTCCATTGCCCTTCCATTGCTCTTTATCACACAGAATAAGCTCCATGTCCTTACCTTGGCCTGCAAAGCCCCACAAAGCCTGGTCTCTGCCCCTGTCTTGAAAGTGCCCCACCTGTTCCTACAGCTAAGCCTTTGCTCTTCCCTCTCCCCAGAGCTTCTCTTTTCCCATACATCTACATAACTTGCCTCTTTACTTTTCAGGTCTCTGCCCAGATGTCCCCCATTAGAAAAGTCTTTACCCATGTGTTTCAAAAGCTCATATTTTCATGTATTTTCAGATTTATTGTCTCTCTCCCTTACAAATTATAGGGACTTAGTTCTTTCACCATTATATTCTGTGTGACTAAAACATATGCCTAACATGCAGCCAGATACTGAATACTGTGCTCAATAAATGGGTGTTGAGTGAATTATATCTACATTTTTGAGAAAATTTATCAGAGTTATTTTATGTAGAAGATTCTTATGAAACATCACTTGGTTTTGTAATAGGTTTAAATAGCCATTTGAGCTGCTAATTTTATTTTATTATATATTTTTAATTTTTCAATTAGCATTGGCTTACAATACTAGTTAATTTTAATAAGCTATGGTATTTCAGCTGAATGTTGTGTTAATTTATTTTTCAGTAAATCTGATTTACTTTACAGATGAAGAAACTGAAGTTTAGATGTGCACAATAACTTGTCAAGTTCAGACAACTAGTTATAAGGCGAAGCCCAGTTTTCAGCCCAGTATGCTTCACACATATCACCAAATTGCCTTCCAAATATATTGTAATGATTATTGTTTATATCAGGATAGTTTCACCCATTTCTTTACATCCTTGACCAAAGTAGGTATCTTTCGAAGTTGACCAATTTGAGTGGAAAAAAAACACTCTCTTAATTTTTTAAGTCTGTATTTTTTTAATTACAAGTACATTTAAACATTTAAATTTGTAATTTAATGTTTAAATTAAATTAAATTACAAATGTAATTGTAATTTAAAGTTGTTTGTACTACTTAATTTTATTTTAACAAATATTTATTAAGCACTTTTCATGTGCCAGGCACTTTTCTAGTCTCTAACAAAAGAACAATACAGTCTTTAGTCTCACAAAGCTTACAATATGGTGGAAGACACTAGATGAGCATTTACAATACAGTGTGACGAGGTAAGCGGAAGGGGTTATATGCCAAAAAAACATGTCCAAAGGCCAAGAAATAATGAGACTTGACACAAGAAAACCACAACAAAATTTGCCTTAATTTGAATATAGAATGAATGGAGTGTAGGAAATTGTGAGGAGTGGAGTTGGCAGCTCATGTACTAGATGACTCAGGGACAGTGCAGAGGGTAAAATGAGAGGACAACTCAGGACAGAGACTGCAGAGCCTCACTATTTAAGAGATGAGAGCAAGGAAGGGGATAAATTAAAGACTGAAACTGTGTAGTCAGAGAGGAAAAACAAGGCTGTCAGAAGAAGTTGGGTCACAGCTACAAACAGGAGGCAGCGTTTTAGGAAGGTAGAATGCTGGAAAATCAGATAAACTAAGCACTGCGAAATGTTTAAAGGCTTTAACAAAAGGAAAATGATTTGTTACTTAAGTAAAGGAATAGAAACCATATAGTAGGGTGGGAGGTGAGGAAATGGAGACAGTCTAATTATATGTGCCTCTTTTAAGACGTTTTTAAAGGAGATCAAAAAGTAGTATCTGCAGGGGCCCATGGGGTTGAAAAAAGTTGCCTTAATATTATTTTTTTTTGTAATACAACTTAATTTGAGAAAGACCGTAGGGAAGGAGAAAGTAGAGCAATAGAAGCTGGGAGTGGAGTTTAGCAGGTTGCAGGGACTTAAAGAAGGCGGGAGGGTGGAGGGGTGTCCACCTCTTCGGCTCCTCTCCTTTCCCCATCTCAGGACAACCACTTTCCACTCTTCTTTGTCTGCCTTCGTGCCCTAAACACAGATATTCCTCAAGATTTGGCTCTTTTTCCAGAGTTCTTTCACACTCTACATTTTCTCCCTTACAAACTAATGAATTTGGTTATCGCCTATACTTCAAAATCGATGTCACTTCAGTTCCAAACTATCTCTAATGTCTCAAGTACTTTGTATATTTCAAGCTTTCTCCTGGGCATCTATGCCAGGACTTCTCAGTACAGGTATATCTAAGCAAGGGCCCAGTGTTCTATGTCCCAGAGTTTGCCCCTCTTTTTGTTTTCATGTAAGATCATCATTCTTCAACTCATCTGGGCTAAAATCCTTTAGAATCAGTTTGAGCTCTTTCCTTTCTTGCTATGTTCTCTGGCCTCTTACCAGGGTAATGCTGGCTTCATCGAATAAGTTAGGAAATGTTACCTTCTTTTCCAATTTTTGGAACAGTTTGTGAAAGATTGGGGTAATTTTTTAAATTATTTGAGTAGAATTCACCGGTGAAGTATTCTGGTCCTGGGCTTTCTTCCTACAATTTCAAAAGGCTTTCTGGATTACCCGTAGAAAAGGTCTGTCTTGTTGGGTGAAATTGAATACTTGTTTGGCACAACCTTTTAAATATGAGAATACATTTCAGACAAGTAGCTATAATGTTCATTCAGTGTTTCAGGAGAATAATTTTTAGTGTGCATGAGTGTGCTATGAGCAAAATAACAAGTTTATCTTCTGTAATAACTTAAATTCCCCGTAAGATCATGTAACATATAGATAATTTGAATTCTTTGGATGGTCATGGTGTTGGATAGATCACCTGACATATTTTAATTTAATTTTCAGCTATGAATTCTATACAGTTAATTGAGACTTTGATCTTTGTGAAAAGGAGGTTTGGAATATTCTGCTAATCAGAATGTCTTTCATTGAAGAGAGTACGTACTTCATCTTTGATGGCCTAAGGAGGATAGTGTTAACTTCAGCAAAGTGTCGCCAGTGAGGACTCTGACCAGCACACACTGTAAAGCCTGACTTGGGAAGCACAGATATGCTTATGGAACTTCTTGACTCTTAAGATAAGAGCAAGAGGTTCTTTGCCAGTTGTGCAAATTCTATTTTATAAATCTTTGTCCTTGACTGATAAGCTCTCTGTGTCTCCATAAGACTAAATGTTTTCAGGCTAAGCATGGTCATAAAACCATGTATAGCCTTACAAGTATGAAAATCTGGCTGATATTTTTATAATAGCATCATGATGAAAAAATTCCCCAGTGCAACACCCTGAATTGTGTCCTTCAACTGACGGTGATTCCAGCTCTTATGAAGTGCCCTTCCCAGTAGGCAATAGAAATTTTCAGTGGAAATTTCTTTTCAAGGAAGAAACGTGTTATAAATTGAATAGTACCAGTAAGATATGAAAAGACTTCAAGGATGAGCTTCCAAAACCCACAGAAAATTATAGAATTATTGTTTAAAAATTCTCTCCATATGTGCTTTATAGTTGGCTCCATTCCAACTAAATGTGCTTTCTATGAACAAGGATTATAGACACTTCTTGAAATTCTCTCCAATGCCGAATAGTGTTCCAGAATCATAGACACTCAATAAGATTTGCCAAATCAGTTAAGGAATGAGTTATATCCATGTTCATGGCCAGTGAGCTTTAGAAAATGTGTCCTATAGAGAGAGTGAATGATGTTACTAGACCATGCAAAGTGATGCATGAGAAAATGAGAAACAAATTTACTTAATAAGGAAGAGAAAGATCACTGGAAGTAACCCACTTAAATATAGATACCTAGAAAATCACGCTGTAGTAATAGTGTGTATAAGGAGGTGACCCAGGGTTATGAATTTCAGATTCTTCTCCTCTTCTTCATATATCTAGTGAATAGAAAAAGTGTAGAATTTTATTCCTTTTGTTATGAGTAAAACCTTGGTATGATAGGGCATCATCAAAATAGGTGTCATACCTGAGTCCTAACTAGCATGCTATTCAGGAACATTGGGGCGTTAGAGAAGCAACATAAAGGCAACCTTCAGCTCTTAGCTCCATGAGTGTTGACTCTTTCATTGTATCCACAATTATCAGTTGTTCACAAGTTCGAGCAAAGAAATTTTGTTAGACAGTTCTTCATAAATAAAGGTGTTAGCTGTCATGGGCATGAATTATGGGTATGAATTGGTTTCCTAGAGCTGCTACACAAAGTACTGCAAACTTGGCAACTTAACACAACAGATGTTTATTCTCCCACAGTTCTGGAGGTCAGAAGTCCTAAATCAAGGTGTCTGAAGGGTTGATTCCTTCAGTGGACTCTCAGGGAGAACCTACCTGGTCCATGTCTCTCACTAAACTTCTGTTGACAGGCAGCAATCCCTAGTGTTCTTTGGTTGTAGATCCATCACCCCCGTGCCTGCTTCCATCACCACCTGGTGTCCTCCCTGTGTCTCTTGTAAGGATACCAGTCGTATTGAAATTAAGTCATCCTGACGACCTTATCTTAACTTGATTGTATCTGCAAAAACCCTATTTCCACATAGAGCCACATATGTAAGTATTGGGGATTAGGGCTTCAGCATACCTTTTTGAGGGGCACACTTCAACCCTTAGTAGGGTGCTGGTCTGGTCCTCAGGACACTGATGATTGTGGAATACTCATGAATCTACCATACTCCAGCCCCATCTTTGCTGGAGATTTCCTTCACAATGACAGCTCATGATTGCAAGGAATGTTACTCTGGTGTTACATCTTAGAAAGAAGCACAAGGCAAGTGTTTTCTTTTTCTGGTGGGGCAGGGGAGGTGCATATGTTCTGTATCTCATCTGGTGGTGGTCAAATGGGTATGCATGTCTGTAAAAATCTTTCAAGCTGTACACTTAAGATTTGCTATTTTACTGTGTGTCATGACATCTCAAAAGTATTCTAAAAATGATTCTAGGCCAAGTCTAGCACACATTTTCTGTGGCATGTATATGATACCAATTGATAAGTGTCCTGATTTGGCAGCAAGCCATTGTCATCCTTACGTGATATCTGGTGCTAACATATAGCAATTATTTCTTTGAGTTAATTACATATATATGCTTGACTTGACATTTTACCAATATTGTTCTTTTGCCCATCTATTATTTGTATAGCAATTTTATTAGTTTCATTTATTCATTATTTATTATATGAGTCTACTGTGCCCCAGATATTGTAGTAATTGCTGCAGATGCAAAAATGACTCAGACTTGGTCCTGCCTTTGAAATTCACTCTCTACTCATGGAGTCAGATTAACACAATGTAAGCTGTTGTGAGTGCTGTATTCGAGGGACCAGCAGGGCCCAAATGTGCCCTGAGGAGGGTGTCATTATCAGGCTGTACATTAACCAACAGCAGCAGAGGGAGTGATATTTGAGTGCGGGATGGAGAAAGAATTTTAATGAGACATAGAGGTCAGGCAAGTAGGTGAAAAAAAAGGGATGATAATACGACCAAGAGATACAAGTATACATACAAGTGTACACATATGTATTTGCACAATCTCACATGCACACACCTACATGTGTACATGCACACACATTTACATGCATGTGTGCATGCACACACAACAGAGGCATGCACACACATGCACATATGTGTACACACATGCACAACACATGCACATGTGCACACATATACACACATGCACACCCGCGTGCACTGGTAATGATCCCCTACCCCCGGTTCCCAAGGACATGAGATCCATGGCTTGCCTGGGTAGTGTCAGAAGCTTGTTGTTCTGAGGTGTAGGAGTGGAGAGGAGAATGGCAGAGGAGGAGAGCGATCAAGCTGCCTTGAGGATGGGAACATCAGAGCAGCTGAACCCCTCACTTGATCCGCCAGCCAGTAGTGGACCCCATGCCTGCATGCCTCATGCCTGTGTGCCCTTGTCCCTTCACCACTCTCACAGTTGTACACATTTACCTCCCATCTGTTGAGAACAACTCGAGAGTTTCCTTCATAGATCCGTAAGTGAGGGATTTATATTCATCCTCACTTCCTGTCTTGAAAGGTGGGTGGAAGCCTTCTTCACTGTTTTCACAGTAAGAGCTTCTCTGCATTTAGCATTCACCACACATCAGCCCTTGCTGAGCACTTTACTTGTATCATCCCAAAACAATCCTGTGGGAAGAGTAATGTTACCCCCATTTCACAGGTGAGGAAACTGAAGCTCAAAGGATTATGTAACTTGCTGCTCATCACTCAGCTAAAAGCAGCAATGCTGGAATTCAACAGGTGGTATTCTGTGCATGCTCCACGTCAGGTGATTTGTGACTGCTGCCCTCACTCCTTTCACAGCCATCTGCACCCTGCAGGAGTCTGACTCATCACAGCCAAGCATTTGCTCTACTGTGGAAACAGAGCAGAGCTTATAGCTTAGCAGACAAATCAAATGCCATAAAAACATACGGAGAAAAGCATTTCAGGAACATCACCACCTCATGAAGGTAGATCTCCTTCACTTTATGGTCCATAACAAGGAGCATTCTGTGATCTTATGTTAAGGAGGTAAAGTTGTTGGAACAGTTAAGGATATGCTTTTAGAGTGATAAGAAGCCATCAGTGAGTTTATATGCTTCAAGCTAGCCTTCAGTGACTAGTAGATGATAATTATATCCAGATGCAATATGCCATGCTTTTACATATATTTTCCACAAAACATATTTGTCTTTTTTCTGTTTATACATGTTTATTGTAGAAAAAAATTTAAAAGACATGAAAAAAAGCAAAAATTTCCTGAAAATCTTCCACATAGACCATGCGATATCTTGATAAGTCTCCTTCCAGACTCCTCCCTAGTCATAGATAGGTAGTAAATTATTATACCCAAAGAGAATCATATATATGGTTTTATAGCTTCTTTTACTCTGTTATTTCCTGTGAAGAATGAATGTAGATGGTCTCTCTCTCTCTCTTAAATGGCTGCAGTGTTGCCTTGAATATATGCCCTGTGACTTATTTACCCAAGTCTCTATTTATAGACATTTAAATTGTTTCTAATTTTCATTGTTTTAATCAGTATTGTGGCAAATATCCTAATACAAAGATCTCATTCAATTATCTCCTTGATTTAAAATTCTGTTGGTGAGATGGATAGTTTAAAGATCATGCACATTTTAAATTTTAATACATGCCGCCAAATTTCTCTGCACTTTAGCCAACAATGAAAGATAATTTCTTTTGCCAATAGTGGACATTGTTATTTGTTTAAAAAATGTCCACCTTTTCAAACTTTATCCTCTCTGATTGAGCACTCAACATTAATCTCAGGTGATTTTCCTGCTTAGCCAGAAGGAATTATTCAAGAATTCTTATCACTGATTAAAATAAGCAAGTGTTATAGCTTCTTACTTGATCATTAGCATTTCTATTCAGTTTATCACTAATGTTTTTACCTGTTACCTTTGATATAGATAAATCATTTTATTTTTATCAGATAAAGTAGTTATGCTCAATAGATACTAAATAGCATCTTATCTGATGCTAAAAATTACTTAGGATACATTCCTCTTGTAAACACTGATTTAACAGGTCTCAGCTGGAGTCTAGGGATCTGTGTTTTTAAAGCACACTAGGTGAGACTTAAGATTGTGTATTTGGGATATAATGGTATGTGATAGAATGACAACTGCATCCAATTTGGGAAGTATTTACAAGCATAAAGAATTATTTTTTTCCTGTGATAAATTAAAGGCTTTTATAATGAGTCTGATTTTTCTTTTTTTTTAAGGTAAAATTCATATAAAATTACCCTTTTTAAAGTGTGCAGTTCAGTGGCCATTAGTATATTTACAAGGTTGTGCCAGCTCCATCTTTAGTTCAGAAATAATTTCATCAGCCCAAATTGAAACCCTGTAACCACAAGGCAGTCACTTTTATTCTCCCCTCCCCCAACCCCTGGCAACCACTTCTCTGCTTTTTTGTCTCTATAACTTTACCTATTCTGGATATTTCATATGACTTTTTGTGCCTGGCTTTTTTCACTTAGTATAGTGTTTTTGAGGTTTATGTACATTATAGCTTATAGGAGTACTTCATTCCTTTTTATGGTGGAATAATAACCTGTTATGGATATACCATATTTTATTTATTCATTCATCACTTGATGGATATTTGTTTTTTTCCCCCCCACCTTTCAGTATTTATGGTGAGTAGTGTGGCTTTGAACAAGTGTGTACAAGTTTTTGTTTGAACATCTGTGTCCAGTTCTTTTGGAAATATACTTAGGAGTGGAATAGCTGGATCATATGATAATTCTGTGTTTAACTTACTGAGAAACTACTAAAGTGCTTTCCACAGGTTTTACACCACTTTATAGTCCCATCATCAATGTATGAGAGTTCAGTTTTCCCATATTATTTTCCAATACTGTCCATTTTTGTTCTTAATTATAGCTATCACGGTGAGTGTGCGGTTGACTCTTTGTGGTTTTGATTCGGGTTACCATAATGACTAATACTGTTATATATGTTTTCATGTGCTTGTGGGCAATTTGTATATCTTATTTGGAGAAATGTCAATTCATGTCCATTTTTAAATTGTGGTTGTATTTTTATTGTAGAGTTGTAAGAGTTCTTTATATTTTCTGGATACTAGACCCTTGACAGATATATGATTTCCAAATATTTTCTCCCATTCTGTAGATTTTCTTTTCACTCTCTTGATAGTGTTCCTTGATGCACAAAAGATTTTAATTTTGTCGAAGTGTAGTTTATCTGTTTCCTCTGTTGCTTATGCTTTTGGTGTCATATCTTTTAAAAATCTATTGCCAAATCCAAGGTCTTGAAGATTACTCCTATGTTTTCTTTTAAGATTTTTATACTTTTAGCTCTTGTATTTAGGTCTTTGATCTCTTTTAAGAATTTTTTAATTTTAATTTTTTGATTTGAAGTGACATTCACTATTATTTGGTGTTAGTTTCAGGTGTATAGTATAGTGGTTAGACATTTATATAATCAAGTTAATTTTTATATATGGTGTGAGGTAGATGTCAAACATGATTCTTTTGTATGTTGATATCCAGTTGTCCCAGCACCATTTGTTGAAGAGACTATTCTTTTCCCTATTTAATGGTCTTGGCAGTCTTGTAATCAATTGAATATACGGGTTTATTTCTGAACTCCGAATTCTGTTTTATTGATCTGTGTCAACCTTTTTTTTTTTTTAATGGTGACATCGGTTAACAAAATTCAGTAAGTTTCAGGTGTACGATTTAGCAGTAAGTCATATGTGCATATATATACATATATGTATATACATATGTATACATATATATATATTGCATTGTATGTTTACTGCTCATAGTTAGATTTCTTTCTGTCGCCACATATTTGACCCTTTTTACTCATCTACCTCTCCCCTTCCCCCTCCTCCCCTACTCTCTGGTAACCACTAGTCTATTGTCCATGTCCATGAGTCTCTATTTGTTTGTTGCTTTTAGGTTTATTTCCCGCATAAAAGTGATATCATGTGGTTTTCAACTTTTTCTGTCTGGTTTATTTCGTTTATCATGATTATCTCAAAGTCCATCCACATTGTTGCAAATGGCAATATTTCATCTCTTCTTATGCCTGAGTAATATACCACTGTATATGTGTACCACAGCTTCTTTATCCAGTCGTCTATTGTAGGACACTTTGGTTGCTTCCATGTCCTGACCACCATGAATAATGATGCTATGAACATCAGCGTGTAAATGTATTTTTGGATATGGGTTTTCAAGTCTTTGGGGTAAATACCCAGTAGAGGGATTGCCGGATCATATGGTAGATCAATTCTTAGCTTTTTGAGGAACCTCCATACTGATTTCCATAGTGGCTATACCAATTTACAGTCCCAGCAGTAGTGTATGAAGGTTCTTTTTTCTCTGCATCCTCTCCAACATTCGTTATTACTTGTCCTGTTGATTATAGCTATTCTAACAAGTGTGAGATAATATCTCATTGTGGTTTTGATTTGCATTTCCTTAATAGCTAGCGATGTTGAGCATCTTTTCATATGTTTGTTGGCCAGTTGCATGTCTTCTTAGGAGAAGTGTCTGTTCAGGTCCTCTGCCTACTTTTTAACTGGATGGTTTTTTTGTTCTTGTTATTGTGCTGTATGAGATCTTTGTATATTTTGGATATTAGGCCCTTATCAGAGGCATTGCTTGCAAATATATTCTCCCATTTGGATGGTTGTCTCTGTACCTTGTTGAGAGGAAAAAAAGCTTCTTCTGTGCAGAAGCTTTTTTGTTCGATGCAGTCCCATTCATTTATTTTTCCTTTTACTTCCCTTGTCTTTGAGATCAAATTCGTAAAATCTTCTTTAAGTCCAAGGTCCATGAGTTTCGTTCCTGTGTTTTCTTCTATGCAATTTAGTGTTTCAGATCTCATATTCAGGTCCTGAATCCATTCTAAGTTAATTTTGATGTGTGTATGAGCAAATAGTTTTTGACAAAAGAGCCAAAAACTTACAGTGGAGAAAGGAAAGCCTCTTCAATAAATGGTGCTGGGAAAACTGGAAAGCTACCTGCAAAAGAATGAAACTAGACTGTTGTCCATCACCACACACCAAGATCTGTGTCAGTCTTTATGCCCATCCCACATTGTTTTGATTGCTATAGCTTTGTGATAAGTTTTGAAACCAGGAAGTGTGTGTGAGTCCTCTAACTTTTTCTTTTTTCAGGATTGTTTTGGCTGTTTGGGGTTCCTTGAGATTCTATGTGAATCTTAGGATGGGTTTTAGTGTGTGCAAAAAATACCATTGGGATTTTGGAGAGATTGTTTTGAATATGTAGATCACTTTAGGTTGTCATGTCATCTTAATATTATTTCTTCTAATCCATGAACATGGGATGTCTTCTTATTTATTTAGGTCTCTTTTTATTTCTTTCAGCAATGTTTTGTAGTTTTCAGGGTACAAGGCTTACAATTCATTGGTTAAAATTATTCCTAAGTATTTTGTTCTTTTTGATGTTACTGTGAATGGGATTTTTCTCTTAATTTTTTTTCCAGATTATTCATTACTAGTGTATAGAAATACAACTGATTTGTGTGTTGCTCTTGGGTCCCACAACTTTGCTGAGTTTATTAGCTCTAAATTTTCTTGGTGAGTTATTTAGGATATTTCATTTTATATTTTTATTTCTATTTGTATTACATATGTATATATTTATATTACATATTTACATGTTCATGTCATCTGTAAAAAGAGATACTTTTATTTCTTCCTTTCCAATCTAGATGCCTTTTAATTGCCTTGGCTAGAACCTTCAGTTTATTTTTGAACAGAAGTAATGAAAGTAGGTATCCATGTTGTTGAATTCCTGATGTTAGAGGGAAAAGCATTCAGTCTTTCATTATTGAGCATGATGTTAGCTATGGGTTTTCATAAATGACTTTTTATCATGTTCAGGAAGTTTCTTTCCATTCCAAGTTTGTCAAGTGTTTTTATCATGAAAGAGTGTTGGATTTTGTCAAATTCATTTTCTCCATCAAGACGATTGTGTGAGTTCTTTTACTTCATTCTGTTAATGCAGCATGTTACCTTGAGTGATTTTCATATGTTGAACCACCTTGCATTTACTGGGTAAAGCCCACTTTGTCATGATGTATAATCCTTTTACTATGCTTACTAATATTTTGTTGAAGATCTGTACATGGAAGGGATCTGGCCTACAGTTTTCTTGTAATATCTTTGTCTGGCCTCCTTTCAGGGTAATGCTGGCCTCATAGAAAAAGTTAGGAAATGTTACCTAGTTTTATAATTTTTGGAACAGTTTGTGAAAGATTGAGGTTAATTCTTTAAATATTTGAGTAGAATTAACCAGTGAAGTCTTCTGGTTCTGGGCTTTTCTCTGTTAGGAGATTTTTGATTTGCTGATTTAATTCCTTTTCCTGTTACAGGTCTATTCAGATTTATTTCATTTCTCTCTCTCTCTTTCCTCCTTCATTCCTTCCTTCTACTCAGTTTTGGTAGTTTGTGTCTTTCTAGAAATTTGTCCATCTCATCTAGATTATTTTATTAATGTACAATTATCATAGTATTCTCTTATAATGCATTGTATTTTATAAGTAATGTCCCCACTTAGATTTCATCTCTGATGTTTGTATTTTGAATCTTTT
>NW_011889215.1:853751-855676 GCF_000151845.1 Pteropus vampyrus | reverse complement strand
AAGAAAAACAGTATAGAGGCTCTTCAAAAAAATTAAAATAGAACTACCATATGATCCAGCAATTCTACTCCTGCATGTACATTTGACCCTTAAACAACACGTATTTGAACTATGTGGGTTCATTTATACATGGATTTTTTTCAGTTGACCCACAGAGTTCAGTTTACCCACGCAGTTCAAACCCACGCTGTTTAAGGATCAGCTCCACAGCTGGGAATCTGAGTATGTGCAGGGCTGATTGCAGTTATATGCAGATTTCAACTGTATGGGAAGTTGGTACTCCTAACCTCCACATTATTCAAGGGCCAACTGTATTTTCACAGGAAATGAAATCAGGATCTTCGATATCTGCACTTCCACATTCACCGCAGCATTATTCACAATAGCGAAGATATAGAAACAACCTCAATGTCCATCAGTGGATGAATAGATAAAGAAAATATAGTATACATATATAGTGAAATATTATTCAGCCATAAAAAAGAAGGAAATCCTGCCATTTGCAGCACCATGAATGAACTAGAAGGACATCATGCTACATGAAATAAGCCAGACACACAAAGACAAATCACTGTCAGGTGGGAGAAATGGAGAGATGCTGGTCAAAGGGTACAAACTTTCAGTTATTAGATGAATAAGTTCTTGGGAGCTAATGTACAGCATGGTGACTATAGTTAATAATATACTTGAAATTTGCTAAGAGAGTAATGGCTAAAATATATACAATTTTTGTTTGGCAGTTATACCTGAACAAAGCTGGCAGAGAAATTTGATTAGGGGCCCAGTATTAATCACTAAACTATATATTGGCTTTATACATTTTTAGTCATGGGCTTATTTCATCATTAGTGGGTCTGCTTTACTTAAGACAAAAAATAGAAAAAAAATTATGCTTTTTCAAAGATCAAGTTATTTAAACTTTTTGTTCATTGATGGCTCAGAGTTTCAGAATGACAGGTGGTTTTTTAAATGTATCCTTTATGATAATTATCAGTGATGCATCTGCTTGCCACTTCTACCTAGTATATTTAGGTATAAATAATAAAATTTTTTCAGCTTGAAGGTTTTGGGTAGGAAGTGAAGACAAATCTATAGATGTTTCTGTTTCATGGTAGCTATTGTTATTTTCCTTTTTCTTTCTCTGGCTAATTTTGTATAGTTCACTTGGATAAGTGCATGCTGAGCACCAATGCAAGGAACTGGGCAGATGGAACTTCTAGAGGTGTTCAGTTTCGTGTAGGGAAAGTTTTAGACTAACGGGCTAAGATTTTGATTACTTTCTTATACATACCTGATAAATGAGAGTGGAAACTCAGCTACTCATACTTAATCATTCAAAAATTGGGTATTAAAAAATGTTTTACTGTTATCAATATAGTGCCACTTTCTAATTTCTTTAAGTACATATTTTTGTAAAGAGTAAATACAAAGGTTTTTCACCCATGGTTCATTTGTACCTGAAGCACTTTGTTGAGATGTTTTTAATTTCATCCTCCAGTTTAAACTACATAACTATAGGACGTGGTTCCAAAGTGTAACAGTTAGCATGTCTGCTTTACACTCAGAAGGTCCTGGATTCATGCCCCAGTGGAGTGATGGCCCATGGTCTATGGCCATGCCACCCTGAACAAGCCTGATGTCTGATCTCGGAAGCTAAGCAGGGTCAGGCTTGGTTAGTACTTGGGTGGGAGACCACCTTAGAAGACCAGGTGCTGTAGGCATAAATAATAATAAATAATAAATAAAAATAAATTTAAAAAGCTACATAACTATACCATAGTAATCCTTTTTTTTTTCTGTATATTTGTGGTGATGATGGTAGGAATTGAATGGCTTAGCCATGTCGGATATTATTCAGAATATTAAGTTATAGAAGTGTAAAACATTTCAGTTGACTTTTTTCAAATGAGTAAAATGTTTTAATT
>NW_011889215.1:850115-853701 GCF_000151845.1 Pteropus vampyrus | reverse complement strand
TTTATCTCTTCTCTGATTTTTATCATTTCCTTTCTTGTGCAAGCCATGGGTTTTGTTCATTCTTAGATCCTTAAGGTATAGAGTAAGGTTATTGATTTGAGAGTGTTCAAGATCTGTCTTCTTTTTCTAATGTAGATGTCTGCAACTATTACTTTCCCTCTAAGTACTGTTCTCACTGCATTTCATGTGTTTTTTATGTTGTGTTTTTATTTTCATTTATCTCACAGTATTTTATTATTCCACTCATAATTTTCCCTTTGACCTGCTTGTTAGGATTGTGTTTTTTAGATTGTATATACTTGTGAATTTTTACGTTTTCCTTCTATTGATTTCTTTCATTTATTTGTGATTGGAAAACATACTTTATATGATTTCAGTCTTTTTAGTTTATTGAGACTTGTTTTAAGGCCTAACATACGGAGAATGTTTCGTGTACATTTAAGAAAATGTGTATTCTGCTGTTGTTGTTAGTTGGTTTGTTTAGTTGATTTATGGTGTTATTCAGGTCCTCTCTTTTCTTATTGAACTTCTGTGTAGTAGTTGGATTATTGAAGTCTCCAACTATTATTGAATAACTGTCTTTTTATACTTTCAGTTCTGTTTGCTTTATATATTTTGGAGCTCTGTATTTTGGAGCATATATATTTATAATTGTTATATTTTCTTGATGTGTTGACCCTTTTATCAATATATAATGTCTTTTTTTTTGTTTGTTTCTTGTGACAGTTTTTCTCTGAAAGTCAATTTTGTCTGATATTAATGTAGCCACCCCATCTTTCTTTTGGTTACTAATTTACATGGAATGTCTTTTTCCATTCTTTCACTTAATCATGTCTTTGAATCTAAAGTGAATCTCTTATAGACAGCATATAATTAGATCCTGTTTTCTTTTTCCTTTCTGCTAATTTATTTCTTAATTGGAGAGTATTCTCTTTACATTTAAAGTAATTGTTGATAAGAAAGGACTTCTGCCTTTTGCTGTTTATTTTCTATGTTTTGGATCACTTTTGTTCTTCAATTTCCTCATTGCTGCCTTTTTTAGTGATTTTTTTTTTTTCCTATTGTACTGTTTTGATTCTTTTCTCATTTATTTTTCTGTGGACTTTTTAGCATTTTTCTTAGTGGTTACCTGGAGATTATAATTGATAACTTCATAATAATCAAGATTGAATTAATGCCAGATTAGTTTTAATAGTGTACAAAAATGCATTTTTAAATAGTGTATTGCCCCATTATGTTACAGTTGTCATCAGTTATGTCTAATTTATAATTTGCATGCCTGTTATTGGATTATTGATTTCTCATTTTTGTTTTATACATTTCTCATTTTTGTTTTATACATTGGCCTTTCAATTGTATTGGAAAAATAAAAGGATAATTACATACCAAAGTGCAACAACATTGGCTTTTATACTTATGTAGCTAAGTTTACCATTCTTCTTTTTTTTAATCATTTTTATTTTTTAATTACAGTTGACATGCAATATTATATTAGTTCCAGGAGTGCAACATACTGCTTAGACATTTATATAACTGATGAAGTGATCACCTCAATAAGTCTAGTAGTCATCTGACATCATACATAGTTATTACATTATTGACTATGTTCCCTATGCTATGCTCTACATCCTTGTGACTGTTTTTGTAACTGGCAATTAGCACATCTTAATTTCTCCCCCTTTTTCATTCATTCTCCCAGCAACCCTTTCATCTGGCAACCATCAAAATGCCCTCTATGAGTTTGTTTCTGTTTTTGTTTATTTTGTTCTTTAGATTTCACATATAAATGAAATGACATGACATTTGTCTTTGTCTAACTTCACTTAGCATAATAGGTCCATCTATGTTGTTGCAAGTGACAAGATTTCTTTTTTTATATAGTTGAGTAGTATTTCACTGTATATATGTACCACCTCTTTATCCATTTATCTATCAATGGACACTTAGGTTGCTGCCATATCTTGGCTATTGTAAATAATATTGCATAAACATAGACATGCATTTGTCTTTTTGAATTAGTTTATGGGGTTTCTTCAGATAAATAACCAGAAGTGGAATTATTGGATCCTACTTTGTCTCTTATTAAGGCCTTTGTTTTAAAGTCTGTTGTCTGATATAAGTATTGCTACCTCAGCTTTTTTGTTTCTATTTTTGTGAAATATCTTTTTCTGTCTCGTAACTTTCAGTCTGTATGTCTGTCTTTTTTTTTTTAATTAGAGTTGACATTTAATATTGTTTTATATTAGTTTCAGGTGTAAAGCATAGTAATTACAGTAATTACAGGTATACAGGCCTTTTACCTCCTTGGTTAAATTTATTTCTAGGTATTTTATTGTTTCTGATTCAACTGTAAGTGGGATTGTTTTCTTGATTTCTCTTTCCGATAGTTCATTATTGGTGTGTAAAAATGCAACCAACTTCTCAATGTTAATTTTGTGTCTTGCTACTTTACTGAAGTGATTTATCAGTTCTAAGTTTTTTGGTGTAATCTTTGGGGTTCTCTATATATGGTATCATGTCATCTGCAAGTAAGGACAGTTTTACTTTTTCTTTTCCAATTTGAATGCTTATTTTTTTCTTGTCTCACTGCTATGGCTAGAACTTCCAATACTATGTTGAATAAAAGTGGTGAAAGTGGACATCCTTGTCTCATTCCTGATCCTGGGGGAAAAATAAAAAGGAAAACACTTTTTATTTTTCCCCACTGAGTACGACATTAGCTGTGGGTTTGTCATATATGGCCTTTATTATGTTGAGGTATGTTCTCTCTTTGCTGAGAATTTTTGCCATAAATGGATGCTAGATTTTATCAACCACTTTTTCTGCATCTACTAATATGATTATGTGATTTTTAACTTTAAATTTGTTAATGTGGTGTATCACATTGATTTTCGGAGACTGAACCAGCCTTGCATCCCAGGAATAAATCTCACTTCATCATGGTGTATGACATTTTTAATGTTTTGCCGAATTCGATTTGCTACTATTTTGTTGAGGATTTTTGCCTCTACATCCATCAGGGATATCAGCCTATAATTTTCTTTTTTGTAATGTCTTCGTCTGGTTTTGAAATCAGGGTAATGGTGGCCTTGTAAAATGAGCTTGGGAGCTCAGAAGGAGGGCTCAACGTGCATTATATAAAGACTGAGACCCTTCTCTTCTCCTTCAATTATATACCAAGTCTACAGGTGAAATTGCAATCTTATTTAATATTGCATTTCTTAATGAGTAAGGTCAAACATCTTTTTAAATGTGTTTTAGGCAGTATGTATGATGCTTAAGAGTGTTGACTCTGGAAGTATGGTAACTGTTTGAATATTAGTCCTGCCATTAACTCTGTAGCATTGGGGCATGTTACTTTACTTCTATATGCCTTAAATTTCTCATCTTTGGAACAGAGGTAATAGTACCTATACCATAGGGTTGCTGCATAGGTCAAATGAGAATTTTTTAAAAGTTCTAAGGTAAAAAGTTCTCTAAGAAGTGTTTGGAATATAGTTAGGATTATGCTGTTTTTTTTACTTGTAGTTGTTTTATGTCTTTATTGCATTTTTTGTTGTTTTAGTCTTATTGTTTGTAACTGCTG
>NW_011889215.1:839681-847252 GCF_000151845.1 Pteropus vampyrus | reverse complement strand
TAACAGATAACTTCAAATAATTCACCTTTAAAAATAAAGATGTAGGAATTTAACATCTGTTTAGAAGTTATCCATTTAAGGCATGTGGTTCAAAGGATCGATTTCTATAACTAATCTTATTTACTTCTGGGTCTACTATTTGTGTTCATCTAGAAATTATTTACCATTGCAGCTCAGAGAGCTTGTTTCTACTCGTGTTCTGTATTTATATGAAAGTATATTATTTCACTGACCCAGCAGAAGAATGGTATCTGCACAAAGTTACTTTTCTTCCTGCAAGTAAAGACTCACTGACACATCCATACGGTCCTGGCATCTCCCTTGTGAGCACTGATGCACATTTTCTAATTGGAATCCAGGATACAGTTTCTGACTAGTGAGGAAATTGAAGTTAATGCACTTGTTTGGGGATGGAACTTAGAACCTTGGCTTTATTTAATCCATTCTCTCAACTCTGCTGTTGTGATGGAAAGAACATTAAAGTAAAAGCATATGAAAAATGGCTAGAAAATTATATAATATCCTGTTCAGGAGGTAGAATAGAAAATAATAGAAAAGTCTGAGTAAATTGTTTTTATAGAATAAGGATATTTAGAAAGTATCTTATGTAACATGAAATCCACAGGTAGGGATCACACCACATAGGCCTCCAGCTCTGCTGCTGGTTGCATGCCCTCCTTAAACCAGGTACCAGCAGTCACAAGCATGGCTGGCCTCAAGCAATTTTTTCTCCTTAATCTTGCCAGAGGGTGTTCCTGCCTCATTCAGGGCTGGGAGGTGGGGCATAGGGAAGAAGAGGGGAGTGGATGTTGTGTGGGGTCCAAAAGGCTGGTCAAACACCCTGAACTTAGATAGGGTGATCTCAGTTGGGGAGGGGACTGGGCCTGGGAGCAGCATTGAAGTACTTTTTTTTTTTTTAATTTAACTTTGTTTCTTAGTTGACACAAAATAGTGACATTGACAAAAAAATCAAAATTTATAATTAACGACCAACTGATCGTTAAAATAGTGTTCCCATTAGAAAATACTTGAAAAAGGTTTAATCAAATTTTATAATAATTCTAAAATTTTACATGACGTTTTCAATAACAAATTGTGAAGCATATAGAAACATCTAACCTGTCAAAATTTAAAAAATCAACCATGATGTTAGAAAAATAACCAAATTGTCTTTTTCTCCTCTTCAGTAAGATTTATATTGCAGAATTATTAGAATATAAGGAAGTAATCAAAGAATAAGGCGCCAGAGTAGAGGAGGGAAAGTGTTATAGAGTTTTTTTTATATAAGACTAGGAAATAAACAAGACAAAATAGTTACAACTGTGCCTTCTGAGTATTCAGAATGTGAGGCTAGGTTGTTATTTTTTGAGTGTAGGTTTCTGGGGCTTTCTTAAATTTCTTGAAAATATTTTTTGTAACACATAAAGAGCAGGAGTCAGAGATAGACCTGGGCTCTAAAGAAACTCTTCTACTTACTAGTTCTTTGAATGTAGCAGATACCATCTTTGCTCTGAGCTGAGTTTTATCTGTGTGAATGTGAATCACAGCACCAGTCCTTCCTGTTAACTAGGTCTTGTACAAAGATGAAAATAAGAGGTAAAAGTCTTTTTAAATTATAAAATAATCAATAAGCATAATATTATTGATTTCATTCACATTTATAACTTTAGAAACTTGTTGGAAAGGATGTATCTTATATATAATTTCCCCAAATCATAGAACTAAAGTGAACCTGGAATTTTTTCAGTTTTGACAGTAGTTATTTTTGCTCTAAATTGCACAGTCGTTTACTCTCATTTTAATGATTTTAAATGTGCCCTTGGTAGAGCCAGATTACATTACTACAATACAAATTACTTCAGTAATTTTGTGACGTGTTGAGATAACAGCTGTACCTAGAAATTTATAATATAATCCTATAGTCAGAGAATTTTCTGTTTTTTCTTTTTTCAGGTAAATGGCGATATTCCTCCTCGGTTAAAAAAAAGTGCTCATGAAATCATCCTGGACTTCATCAGATCAAGACCTCCTTTAAATCCAGTATGTAATTTGACATATTCCTCTTGATTGGAGTTCACAGAATGCATTATTCTCCTCTAGGGTGTGATCTCTAGAACTTGGCTCTTAAAGTGGTTAGTTTTTACCCTGAGCTTTTACTCTCAGAATGATGAAGCCCAACTGTGAATTACATTTAAGTCACAAAAAAATACTTAAAATTTATTCATTACAAGGCTGTCTTAGGATGTTTTAACTCAAAACATCCTGAATTATGGTACAAAATCTGGACAAATACCTCCTAAAATAATGGCTAAATATAATACCAAGTTGTTCCTAGTGTGGGCTCTCCTTCCAGTTTACTCTGTAGTGCTAATAACCTCCTTGATTAAATTGTCATTTGGATACTATTTTACAATAAACCCACTCTGTTGTACATCCACTTTTATATTAATTATCTTCCTATCTTACCAGAGTATTTTCTGGTGACCGTGGAGTGAGAATATTCTAATCTGGATGAATATTAGTTTTGTTTCTCTGTTCTTCACTTCTTTTCCTCTTGGCTTGATAGCCAGTGCTCACCAAAGCCTCTCAAACCTGTGTACATTCATTAACTGGAAAGGGAATGGTATTTCTGTCCCAGTGTTTTACATCTAAAGCATGATTAATGACCCCTTTTATAAATCTTTTTAAAAGAAGAGAAAGAGTCCATCTGTGAAATGATTTTAAGAAGGCAGGTCATGGTTCAGCAGAGAAAGCATGGAATCAGGTGAACCTGGATTTCTACACTAGCTCCAAAGTTTAGCAGCCACTTGATTCTGAGCAAGTTAATTAGCCTACCAGAGCGTTTATTTCTTCAGCTATAGAATGAAAATAATAGTAATAATCTAAGAAGGTTGTGATGACTTACTCAAAAATATTAGTTTCAAAACAATAATAGTATTAGATAAAGTATAGATTGCATTTCAGTTGATTGCCTATCATGCTTACGAATAGGAAACATAATTATAACTTTAGCAAAATTGTTTCATTTAAATTAGTTGAGCACATATGACTAAATCCTGGTGAAATTCAATAATCTCCCTATTGTTTAGAAATCTTGATAATGACTTGAAAATAGTCTTTTATCAAGCAGTGATGCCATCAATATAATATAGTTTCATAATACTATACTATGAATGGACTTTAGTAAAAATTATTTAAGAACAACTACTCAAAGTCTCCAACCATTATGATTTTTTTTTAAGGCCTCAGCCAGAAAACTGAAACCCACCCCACCACGGCCACGGAGCCTACATGAAAGAATATTAGAAGAAATCAAAGCAGAAAGGAAGCTGCGGCCTGTCTCACCAGAAGAGATTAGACATAGCAGATTAGGTGAGTCAGCTGCTTACCACGCTCCTGTTCTAGAGTCGTCCACTTGAAAAAGTGTCTTTATACAACCATCCCAGTGAAAAATAATGATATAATGGTGCAAAGTCAGGGTAGTCCATGCAGTTCTCATTCCTTGTTCATTTCTCTCTCTCTCTCTCCCTCCCTCCCTCTCTCTCTTTCTCTGCTCTCTCACACACACACACGGACACACACACACCCTCACACTTACTTAATATACACACACACACGGACACACACACACCCTCACACTTACTTAATACTTTCCTATATAATACTGAGCTATGCAAGAGCATCATAGCATAGTGGAAAGAATTCTGCCAATCTCTGTAGACTGTGGTTTTAGGAGAGTGTCTTCATCTCTCGGAGCATTGGTTTCTTTGTCAGCAGAAGGACGTAAAAATTTCTCTAAACCTATAATATGGCTTTTATGTAAGGATTAAATAAGACTTTGGTCAAAATACTTTATAAATTGTAATGTGCAAAAATAAGTAATTATATTTTAGAAATATAGATCATAGATATATAGTTTTAAGTTTCTGTTGTCTTAAATATGGGTTTAAAGATATGGTATTATGTAATGAAAGCATCAATTATCTGATATCACTTAACTTATTCTCAAACTTCATTTTTATTTATTATATTTAATGTTTTTAATGTATACTATGAGCACACATTGATCTTTATTTATAGATAGACCATATTATAAAATGTTTGTAAGCATTTTGTTTCTACAGCTCTCCTTCAATTTGTAAGATGCTCAAAGAATTCAGAGAAACTTCCGTTAGGAAAATAGATTATAATGGCACCTGAACAGGAAAGGAATCGGTTCTGTGACACCACACTCTCCCTAGTTTTCTCCTCTGATCTCTTTTACTACCTCTTTCAGACTCTTTTTGGTACTTCAAGTTTCTATCTTGGGCTCACTTTTTCCTGTGCAACCACACACACTTTACCATGGCTTTTGTTTCTGACTATCTTCCAGTTCCCAGTCTACAGTACAGATTTCTCTAAAAGTTCAGACCCATACATTTATCTGTCTGCTAGATAGGGCCTTCTCATATTCTACAAGCAAGACAAGCTCAACAAGTCCTCAAGTGAACTCATCTGGTTTCTCCCCAAACCATCTGCTCCTGTTTCCCCATCTCAGTGTGCTCAAGAAAGAAACCTCAGCATCATCTTTGACTTTTATCAGCCAAGCCTGTTAGTTTTACTTCTGAATCCTCCTGGTCTTCCACTCTTTAGCCCAACAGCCACTATCCTGACCCAGGCTGTCATCTTTTCTTGTTTAGTTTATTGCATCAGCTCTGACTGCTTTCCCTGCTTCCTGGTCTGAACTCTTCCTTCACTCCCTATTGATATCCTTTGACTTTTGGCCCTTCCGTTACATTGTGACCTTCATGATGGCAGGGCCCATGTCCATTTTATTGTGTCCCCAGTCCCTAGTATAGGGACGAAGCTGTAAAAAAATACTATCATAGGTGTTGAAATCTTTGAATGTACCTTGCAGTTACAAAGCTACAAAGTAAAAGTTGTTTCAGTTTATCCCTGTCCAATTTTTATGGCAGCAAGTGTTGTCTCTTAAAAATTATGTTTAAAGCATTCAAAGTGACAAATTCATATGAACATTTATATAATAATGAGCCAAAACATATAAACCATGTGAACCAAGAGTTCTAATTCTGGGAGTCCTTGAATGGGCCTGAGGAGGATCTCTGAATCCCCTGAAATATAAAAAAATTATGCAAATTTCAAAAAGTGCATGTATGTGCATTTTTCTTGAGAAAAGAGAGAACTACTATGGAAAAATAAGAAAATGGTATTGTAGGGTAGTAGTTTAATTGGACAGTAAAGGATTTGGGCTCATTATTTCTGTGTATTGATTTTTACTATACCATTTTGTTTTGGGGAGTTCGGTCAGGTTAGGTTAGGCATTCACTGCAAATCTACTTGTATATTATAAAATGAAAACTGTATGTACAGTATTTTCCTCTTCATTTGACATTGTATGTGAATGAACATCTTCCCGTGCCATTAAGTATGATTCAAAACATTATTTATAAGGATATGATATCCTTCCATATGTCTAAATTGTGGGGGGGGGGGTTGTTTTGTTTTGTTTTTTACCTATTTCGCTATTGTTTTACAGACTATTTCAAAATTTTTTTCCTATTAAGTCTGAAATTACTCTTGTTGTACATAGTCTTTGTTCATATTCGATCATTTTCTTTTTCCTAACATCTCATAGTGTATTGAGATTTGGGATTTTAAATATAAATTGTTCCTTTAAAAGCATCTTTTTGCTAAACGCCTTAATTGCTGTGATGCTCAGTTGTTGTCTTCTTTGTTGTATACAGAGCTTGGGAAAAATCTGAAACTCATCTTCCAGAAAACAGTAGCATCTCTTTCTTATGCAGTAGTCAGTCTTATTTCAGAAGATCTATTCATGTATCAGAGAAGAGTGGAATAAGAAGGTATTAGAGAATAGAGATGAGTGCTTTGAGAATATGTAGTATTTTATTTGCTATACATAATTAGAGAAACCTAGAGTTGATAGTATTTGAGTTTAGAAATGCAGAAATTTTTTAATGGTGCATGGAGGATTATTCTCATCAACACAAAATCCCTAAACCACTTTTCTACAAGACAAAACAGTAAAATGCTTATTTAAAAGTTACATTCTAATTTTATATTAGGATGAAATATCTGAAATATTATTTCCTGATCAAACAATAGTATGATTGTAAACAAATAGTTCCTTTTTTTGTCCCATTTAAGATTCACATCCCCTTTGTTGACACAAGTGCTTTTTAAAACACATCTACATATGATTCTGACATCTTGCTAAGTTGTGTTTGGGATGTAACTCAATGCTTTTCCTTCACATCATTTTTTTAATACTATATTGAGACACTTTGAGTTGTAAATATAAGTTGTTCCTTTCAAAGCATCTGCCAAAAAACATATTGAGAGATACTTGCATTCTATTAAATTTGAGTGTTAGAACTCCATAGGCAGTCTACCTGGAATGACCTGGGGAGATATTCCGCCTGATATGCCTGTCCTTCTCTCCCCACTAGCCCTGAAGTTCTGTTCTCTTATGACTACAAAGGTGCCTGTCCTCCCTGAGCCTGAGTCATAGAATAGACAGTCCTGGTAAGAATTTTGGGCTGTAGTGAAAATAGATAATTCTCACTGTCATGAATATGCAAATTCATCAAATCTTTGTAATAACATTTTTTAAAACATTTTTATTGAGGTATAATTTACCTACCATAAAATTCACCCATTTAAAGTATACAATTCAACAGTTTTTAGTATGTAATAAAAATTTAAAAACAAACGATTTCAGCAGGAAATAAGTTTATTCTTAAGAAATTAACTATGTGCCAAGCACTGTTCCGAGCACCTTTTTTTTTGTATGAAATCATTTAACCTTCATAACAATCCCATGAAGTACTGCTATTACCATTTTACAGATGAAGTAACTGAAGCACAGAGAGGTTAAGTAACTTGCCCAGAATCACACTGCTAGTAAGTGGCAGAGCTCAGATTCAAATTTAGGCATTCTGGCTCCTGAGTCCTCTTTTCAACTACTAGGTTATACTGCCTACAATAGACAGTTTATTGACAAATTGTAATGCTGCTAGTTCTTGAATGAGATTTTTAAATAAAATATTTCACCTTTAAGCAGAAAGCCAAATTTTCATCCTGAATTAATTTTATAAGAACATATTTATCCTTAAATTTAAAGATTTTGTATGTTCCCTGAAACCATGTTTTTAAACATGACTATTTTTTTCTTTTAATACATTTTATATTTAAGTCAAAAATCCTATCCTATGATTCTTTAAAATGTGTGTATCTTTATCATGCTTTTATTTTGAACGTGTTCTTTAAAAGTTTTTGTTTTTCTTTTATTGTTACTCCATTTCAAGTCTTGGTGATAGAATTGAAACTAAGACTCATGGTTTCATTATATTTTAGATTTTTATTCACTGCCTTCTGCCTTAAAGTCTGAAATGTGCCACTATTGCTCTTGTTGAATCTTCCCCCATTTTTCGCTCTCCTTGTATATTCCTAACAGCTGAATTATTTTCTTTTTATTTTTGTTTTCTTTTTTCAGCAGTGCGGCCACTTAGCATGTCTTACAGTTTTGACTTGTCAGGTAAAAAAAAAAAAGC
>NW_011889215.1:828265-839631 GCF_000151845.1 Pteropus vampyrus | reverse complement strand
ACTTTGAGTTGTAAATATAAGTTGTTCCTTTCAAAGCATCTGCCAAAAAACATATTGAGAGATACTTGCATTCTATTAAATTTGAGTGTTAGAACTCCATAGGCAGTCTACCTGGAATGACCTGGGGAGATATTCCGCCTGATATGCCTGTCCTTCTCTCCCCACTAGCCCTGAAGTTCTGTTCTCTTATGACTACAAAGGTGCCTGTCCTCCCTGAGCCTGAGTCATAGAATAGACAGTCCTGGTAAGAATTTTGGGCTGTAGTGAAAATAGATAATTCTCACTGTCATGAATATGCAAATTCATCAAATCTTTGTAATAACATTTTTTAAAACATTTTTATTGAGGTATAATTTACCTACCATAAAATTCACCCATTTAAAGTATACAATTCAACAGTTTTTAGTATGTAATAAAAATTTAAAAACAAACGATTTCAGCAGGAAATAAGTTTATTCTTAAGAAATTAACTATGTGCCAAGCACTGTTCCGAGCACCTTTTTTTTTGTATGAAATCATTTAACCTTCATAACAATCCCATGAAGTACTGCTATTACCATTTTACAGATGAAGTAACTGAAGCACAGAGAGGTTAAGTAACTTGCCCAGAATCACACTGCTAGTAAGTGGCAGAGCTCAGATTCAAATTTAGGCATTCTGGCTCCTGAGTCCTCTTTTCAACTACTAGGTTATACTGCCTACAATAGACAGTTTATTGACAAATTGTAATGCTGCTAGTTCTTGAATGAGATTTTTAAATAAAATATTTCACCTTTAAGCAGAAAGCCAAATTTTCATCCTGAATTAATTTTATAAGAACATATTTATCCTTAAATTTAAAGATTTTGTATGTTCCCTGAAACCATGTTTTTAAACATGACTATTTTTTTCTTTTAATACATTTTATATTTAAGTCAAAAATCCTATCCTATGATTCTTTAAAATGTGTGTATCTTTATCATGCTTTTATTTTGAACGTGTTCTTTAAAAGTTTTTGTTTTTCTTTTATTGTTACTCCATTTCAAGTCTTGGTGATAGAATTGAAACTAAGACTCATGGTTTCATTATATTTTAGATTTTTATTCACTGCCTTCTGCCTTAAAGTCTGAAATGTGCCACTATTGCTCTTGTTGAATCTTCCCCCATTTTTCGCTCTCCTTGTATATTCCTAACAGCTGAATTATTTTCTTTTTATTTTTGTTTTCTTTTTTCAGCAGTGCGGCCACTTAGCATGTCTTACAGTTTTGACTTGTCAGGTAAAAAAAAAAAAGCGCTTTCACACCTGACATGGATTTCGTGGTTTCCATGAAATACATTTCATTCATCTGCTTGTTTAAACATGTCAAAAAAGAAAATTAAAAGGCTTCTTCTAAGCTGTGGTCAGTAAAATAAAACTTTCTGGTTATTGGAAAACAATATACTTTTAAAAAATTAAAACTGCAATAAATCTGTTGCCTACCAAGGGACTATGGAAGAACTGTTATGCCATACCTATGGTTATAGAATATGGCTGCCGATCCTTATAGTTGTTGTCACTCACCCACACTCTTCTAAAGCAATAATGTCAAAATCTAAAACAGAACTTCGCCTGAGAGAATAGGAAAAACTTTCAAGAAACAAAGTTTTGGCTTTTGTTCTTTTTTAAAGCATTTAATTAACTACACAGCTACTTTAGAGGACTACTGCTCCTCAGTTGATGGGCAAGAGATAGCTTTTCTAACACTTTGCTCCCTGTAGATAGAGCCCAGTCGCAAATGATTCTGAGTGCTGATTTAGCGCAGGGGTCCCCAGCCCCTAGGCCACAAACTGGTACTGGTCCGTGGCCTATTAGGAACAGGGCCACAAGCAGGTGAGCAAGGGAGCAAAGCTTCATTTGTATTTGCAGCTGCTCCCCAGCAGTAGTGTCACAGCCTCGGCTCCACCTCAGATCATCAGGCATTAGATTCTCATAACAGCACTGGTCCCTGGTGCCAAAAAGGTTGGGGACCGCTGGTAGAATATAAAAACAGAACAGCATTGTAACAGCTTTGGTTGTAATATGTGTCCTTGGTTTGTAGTACAAGTTTAGACCACTTCTGTTAAGTAGACAGAGATTAGTAGTGAAACAAGTAACTATTAGTGACGAAATTTGATCCGTAAAATCAGCCCTCTTTTTAATTTGAGTTTTTAAACTATATATGAGCGATTTTTCCAAGCCAATTCAATCCCAATAAATTATTTTGCAAATTAGAATTTTTAAATTTGGAAGCTGCCATAAAATGAGACATGTTGGGACTAATATTTTCTTCCAGAATTTTCTTTTATATGCCATGGAATTGTTGGCATGCAAGTTCATATTTAAAGAGCCAGAGAGGTCTAGTATCATAGTCTGTCTATGAATATTTACTGAGTATCTTTCAACTGCTAAACTAGTTCCCAACTGTTTTTTAAATTTCTGTTCATATTTATGGATCTCAGGCATGACTACTACTTTTGACTGACCACTGAAGAGCTTTTTCTATTTTCTTTACCCATTTGAAATGTTTTTTATTTTATCAACCATTTTCAGAGTAATCTTGTTTAAAAAATTGGTCTGGAAAATAAACTCAGAAATGTTTTGGAAGATATACGTTACTGCTAATCTCCAAAAGTTGGCGATATATATTACAGACTCTGTCCCCTAAATATCTACTAAAGATGTTTCCTTCATTTGGACTGTATGGGAGTGGCTGGCTACCTAAACACAAATTAGGCACAGGTGGCTGATCTAGACAGTTTGCATGCCCACACATACATTATATATAGGTGTATTTTGTCTTCTTATAGGTTATATGATGGGTTCTGTGTTGGGAAGAAGGCTATTGGTACTTAACTCCCTTGATATAAAAGAGTAGCAAAACATTTTTATTTGCTTTCACACTTATCGTTTGCTATAATTTATTTTGTACCTTACTATACTTCACGATTTCCATATACTTCATTCTCGATTTCTTGTGCTACTTTTATGTTTTTATCATAGCATTTTAACTAATCAATTAAAATGTCCCAATTATAAATGAAAAATATTGATACATTCTTCTAACCTCAATGCAAAGATTAGAATGCATTTCTTCTCTAAGCTGAAAAATTAAAGAACCAAGGAGTAAATATTTAAACATGTAATATAGATAATCCTCTAAACTTAAGTTTAGAATAAGTCATAATAAGTTGCTTAGATGTGTCTTAGAAATATTATTTCTTAGTGGAAAATCTTAAAAATTCATTCAGTATTAATTAAGGTAAGTATAATTTCTTTATCCAGTGCAAATATTAAATATATAATCTGTACCCCAGTTATATTTCTTCCAACTAAATAAGGCAGCAGCTGGTATATCTAACACATAAAGTTAGTACATAAATTATTTAATATTATGGTTATGCATTTTAGATTCTGAACCTGTGACCTCTAGAGATATGTGACCTTAGAGATATGTGACCTCTAAAACCATGTCTAGCATCTTAAATATTTTGCTTACTTATAAATATCACCAGTTTTTTCTCAAGAAGTTCTGTCTTATAGAAGTACAAAGCCTTATCTAAATGTTTGGTTTTCTCACTTGATACACTGAAACAATAATGAGGATTTATTCATTTGAACAGAAAAGAATAATCAATCTACTTAAAAAATCTCTTAAAAATATGTTCAACTGGGTCTTTCACAAATATGTAATATGTAATGAAATCACAAATAGTATTAGTCTTATATGTGGAGATTATTCTGATACCTGACTTACATAGCATATTTTTTATTAATTCCATTTGTCTCAAAACTTTCAATTTAGTACAAGTGTTTATTTTGCTAGTCTCAGTCGGTGAGCTCAAATACAATGTTTAGGCAATTAGAAAGCTATTTGGTAATTTCTCAAATCCCCTGCATTGAGAATGAAATGAACTTATATGAAATCACCTCATGTCATTTGACAGTTTTTTCTAAACTTCAGTTCAGATAATACCCTCATGATTTTTGCCAGACTTAAGTTCTTGTCACCAGTACTATTTAAATTTTTTTAATCTACCATAAATGACTTTTTAAAATGTCTTAAGCAGAAACATCCATAAAATCATATGTCTGATTTAGTAATTTTTTTTTCTGAAACATTATAATAAATATATAGCCATTAAACTGTTTCCTTGTTCCTCTATGCACTACTGGTAGTTTCCCCCTTAGGGAAGCTCTGACCTGGTAGAGTAGGAACTTGAGCCCTGGGAATCGGAGTCTGTTCTTTTTCTCACTTTACATCTGGTTTGGGAGCCTTGCCTGGAATATGGTTAGCTGAGAGGGGTGGGTAGATGTGTGTAATTTTAACTTTGTGCTTTCTCTTGAAAGACTACTACAACAACGTGAACATTTCTATAGGAAGTGCATAAAATAATACACACTATAGAATAAGATTTTTTAAAATATACTTCAAGACTATATTTAAACACTACCTTTTTTCTTGAATAAGAATTAATCAATTAGCCCAACCATTTCCTCCTTTGCTTTCTGGAAACTTTTAAATTACTCTCCTAAGTGTGGCAGCCTACTGCTTTCTACACCTCTTTATGAAAGATTTATTTAAAGATTTTAACCTTTATAATTTGTGTAAAAACTTCCCGTTTTTGCCTTTTCATCTTCTTCAGTATTATACCTCCTTCCCCAATTATATGTTTGTTCAAGTTACTTAATACCAGGAAAGGTAATAAAAAATGCTAACATGCATAGTGCGCTGCCTTTATTACACACAGAAAAAAAAAAAAAGGTAAAAATAAAAAAGTATGTGTTGTCAAGTTTTTTATTACAAATTTTATGTAAAATGATAAATGATTAACAGGTATGTCTGTCTTTTTCCTTCTTTTTTTCCTTTCCTCCTTTCTTCCTTACTTACTCAGTCCATAAGGGCATGTTCTTTGGCCTTCTTGATCTCTTAAAAATAAGAAGAAATTGTAAATACTAAATTAGATATGCATCATTTATAATAAGTAATTTACATGATTCTTTTAAACAATGTCAAGGAAGGCTATGTTAGAACACACTTATATACTGAATGTTTCCTGGACATCTACTTCTTATGCTTCAAGCATAGAGAGGTCGGAGGGGAAGCTACTATAAATAGGACATTCTTATATTTTATAATAACTTCAGTTACAATGCCTTCCCCTCCTAAAGGAGCATTAATCATGTCTTTTTCACTTTAGTGCCTAATGTACCCTTTCTCTTCAACTACAGGGCCTTCATAGACTGTTCCATGTGCACAAATCAGTCCATGGCGCTAGTCCAAAACTTAAATTATGCAGTAACTGCTTTTTCTTACTTTTAAATATTCTAATTTAGTAGTTATTAAACTTAGTCCATGTTTAACACTTCATTTGAAATACTGAAGAAAATTAGTTCCACTTTCATTGGAAGATTACAAGCTATAGTACCAAAAAAAATTGGCCTTTATAATGAATACTAACAAGATTCAGGTATCAGCTCTGCTATATACTAGCTGTGGCTAAATCACTCTGAGCCTTAGTTACTTACTTGCTAATGGAGGTACAACTCAGTGTTAATAATTGCTAACATGCATTGTGCACTGCCTTTATTATACACAGCATTAAGTATTTTATATGCAGTTGATAATTTAATCCTCACAACAAACCCATGTCTGTTTTTAGCACATTTTACAGATGAAGAAGCAAGAAGTTAGGTAACTAGCAGCAGAGCTAGACTTTGAACCAAAACCCTCTGCATCTTACTGTACTGTATACTCTATACTCTGTACTCTACTGTAAACTCTGTGCTCTATAAGCTATACACTGTGTACTCTGTAGTCTGTGCTCTGTATTCAGTACTCTGTACTCTACACTCTGCCCTGTACTGCTGCAGTTTTTTCATTTGTTATATTGCCTTCCCATCCAAGCTTAAGCTCTGATAATCTAAATCAGCTTCATCAGAGGGAATGTATCCCAGATTCTTTGAGTTCATGTTTATATGAATATAGATTATTAGCTATTTTAAATCAAACCATTTTCATATCTTACAGCCATATGCCTCACAAGGTTTTATGCATGCCATCACTTGGATCCATCTATCACTAGCTCTTTTGAGTCTATAAAGTAAAACTTAGCCTCTCTGGGCCACTGAAAAATAAGGAAGTTGAAATCAGCTATTTGTAGGATTTTTTCCAGCTCTAAATTCTAATCTATAGGTGTGACTATATTAGTCAGTTAAAAATTTCCTTTAATTGAATCCAACAGTTAATGTCTAACAAAAATATTTTTTACATATAGGCATTATTTTATCAATCCTCTGTGTTGTATTTGTGTGACATAGACATGCCTTGTCACCTAGTGTGTGTTTCTGAGTGCAGGTACGTGGGAAAGTAGGTGTGGTCCACTGATTACCTTTCTTGGCTCAAGAAAAGGTAAGCTTTCTTCTTTCTTTTACCAGATGTCACTACTCCTCAATCTCCAAAGAACATTGTGGAAGCATCAATGCTGAATGGAGGTTTAACGTCACAAACGAAAGAAAATGGGTTACGTGTGGCACAGCAGGTGCCAGCGCAGCGGAAGAAGCTTCTCAAAGCTCCAACTCTGGCTGAACTGGACAGCTCTGACTCCGAGGTGAGGCCCTATGGGGTCGGTTCACAAATCTTGATTCTAAATTCAAGATGCTAACTCTCTCTGACCCAGTTTACTAATCATGTTGCTTCAATTGTTCCTTAATCTCATCCCATTTTTCAAACAATAAAGTTAGGATTAAAATTCATTTGTTTAGTAGGAAATAAAACAGTGAGTTACTTATTGTTACTTAGGAAAGACCAGTATTGCACCCATAGTTTATAGAATAAGTTTGAAATATTGGTATAGTCTTAGATTATAGTGGGGTTAAAATAAGGCAATAATTTTCAAACATATTATCTTAAATATCTTTTCCTTTATTTTGGGGAAGGAAAAAGTAAAACATTTTCATTAAAAACAGTTAATACTGTATTATAATTATCCACTTATTTCTTCTCTCAAACAGACACACACACGCACACATACACACGCACATACTAAAGGTTGTTCTTTTCGTAATAGTAGTAACAACAGACAGGCCTCAGAAAGAAAACTCTGCTGGTGTTCTCCAGATTTCATCTTTCAAGGACTGCCCTGTGTGAGAAAATCTCACCTCCTTCCCGATGCTAATGCTTCCCAAAGTTCTCAAACCTCTGTCTGCAGCATTGGTATTGTATATCTCCACTACCCGATCCTCAAAATCAACTCGTGTTAAATAAAATCATGTTCTTGCCTCCCTTCTTCCTTCTCCCTCTCCCCCTCCAAACCAAATGACACACACACTAGCTTCTCATCTTCTGTTTGCTCTCTTGGTAGCTGGTTCCATCTTCTCCACATTTATCAAAAGTAGAATATAAGGAATTATTCTTTAAGACCTCTCTCCCTAATCCAGGAAATTTCAATAATAACAATTTTGTTACTAAATGTTTTTCAGACATTAAGAATAATAAATATCCTTAGTACTGCCTGACTTCAGTGCGCACTCTCACACATGCCGTTGCTCATCAGTCCTATCTTACCTCTCCTCTTCCTAGCTTTCCCGATTCCATCTTGCGCACACCAACAGAGTCTGTCATTCCTGCTTGAAACCTTTTGAAGGCTCCCTGCCACTTACAGGATTAAGTTCATGTCCCCCAATAAGATGTGTAAGAGCCCTGGTGATCTGATGTCTGCAACACTTCTCCCTGCCCCAGTCTATACTTCAGCCACACTCAACCATATGTTCTTTTCTGCACATTCCTTCGTTCCTCAGCTCTTTGCTTAGCCATGTCTGCAGTCTACCCTCACTCCTAACTCTTGTTTATCCTTTAACACTCAGCGTGTACCTCACCTCCTCTTTTCCCTGATACCACTGACCCATTAGGACTCTCTTCTCTGTGATTCCATAGTAAACTTCCTATCTCTCTGTGATCTTAAGGCACTTAACAGCATAATGTCATTGTCTATTTCTCTCTTTTCCACCAGCGTGCAAGCTCCCTGAGAGCAGGAACTGTGCTGAATTCATTTTATATCCCCAGTTCCTAACACTCAGTAGACACTCACATAGTTAAATTTATACTAACCTTTGAGAACAACAGTTTAAATTAAAAAGACATCTAGCTCTGCACTGTCCAGCATAGTAACCACTAACCCCTGTGACTATTGAAATTTAAAATATATTAAAATTAAATAAATTTAAAATTCAGTTCACTTGTAGTTCTTAAGTGCTTAATAGCCATATGTGGCTAGTGGTGACCATACTGGATGGTATGAAAGACAGTGCCACCCTCACAGAGATCTCTGTTGGTCAGCACTGGTTTATGGGTACAGGGAGCACTCTTCCTTCACACCCACTGACCCACTTTTAACTCCTTTCCTTATCCTTTCACCTCCTGAGACAAGACTATACATCAGGCCATCATGAAATTATCAAGCAGTCTCTACAATCTTCTTAAGTTGTTCTTTTTTTGAAGATACAGCACTAAAGTCCCAAATCCAGATCTTGAGATGATCTGTTAGACACAGTTCTCTTAATCAGAGGGAGGCCATTTTTGCACATTTACCCATCATCAGTTTGAATATGAAGCAAGAAATAAGGTGCCGAAATGAGAAGTGTTAGAGCTAGGTTTCAGCTAACTCTGACCTTTGTCATGCTACTGGTTTAAGTCTGGATGAGTCATAGTTCCGTAGTTAGTGGTAGTGGAAGTCTGAGATTCATAGAACAGAGTGAATGATCTTAGAAAGGGGCCTGGAACTAAGCATTTTCCTCTCCCTCTTCAATTTAAAATTGATATTTTTAAGTACTAAAGTAGACTAGTCAAAAAAAATGTAGACTAGTCAAAGATACTAAATGTGGGAATGCCAATGTTCCCTTTTTTAAACTTCTGAATATAACGTTTAAATTCTAAATATGTTTAAACTTTAACATTTAGAAAACACAGATAATCAGAAGCCTTCATTTTTAAATAACTATATTTCAAACTTGGGCTTTGTAAAAATTGAAGTTTTAGTAGTTTCTGCTGATGAAATTTGGCTTTAGTTTAATAGTGGTAGATTAGTTGTGCTCATCCTAGAAAGCTCTCTTACCTGTAGCTGCTTTAAGATTATCTATCAACTGATTAAAGCCAACTCAGAAGAATGTCAGTGGTAAAGCCTGATGGTTGACTGACTGTTTCTATAGACGTGAAAAAGCACCTCAAACTCAAACCAGATTTCCTTACAGTGTGAATCAGTAGGGACAGTAGTCCACCTGGAACCTGTCATGGGTTCTGGCTTTGGCTGTGTGGACAGGACACGAGGACAGGTCCCTCATCTTGTCAGACATTAGTGTCCTCCATCCAAGATCTTTAGGTCTCTTCCAATTCCAGAACTTGGCAGTTCTACCCAGAAGTATGAACACAGAAAAGATGTTGAGGAATTATGGTTTTTCCAAATTGATGGATAAGTATTCTTTCCCCAGCCTAATAAATTCCTGATGTCAGGGAATTCCTAAACCAAGATTGATTTATCTCTGGTCATATTTACTCACTAATAAAAATGACCACAAATACAGTTAAATACATCCCACGTCACATTACCCAAACTGTCTCCACTCATATTTTATAGTAATGTTATTCCCTAGTTTTTATATATTCTGTAACTCTTCTTCTGTTTATTCTTTTCACGAGTTTCTTTTTTTTTTCTGGTGACACTCGATTTTTCCCATTCAAATATTTATTGAATGCCTTCAATGCCTTCAGTAATAAGGAAGAGACAGAAATGTGATGACCCTTGTCCTCCATTGCTTATAGTCTAAATGGAAATAAAAAACATATACCTAAGAGTCATTTCACATGTTTAGTGAGCGCCTGCAGCCTACCTACCAGGCACTGTCCAAGGCTGTGTAGTGCGTGACATAGTGTGCCACCGTGGGAGCTGTGGGGCTGGAGAAGTCTCATGGAAGAGGTGGGACTTGGGCTGTAGAAGCAGATGAGCAGAATAGCCTGACAGAGGCTTTCTACTTTGTCGTGTGACACATGCTCTCCAGAGTCACTGTAGGTTTCTGTATTTCTCCCCTACTGACCTGGACTTTCCCTGAGGGCAGAGGTACAGTCTCATTCAAACCTCTCTTTATGTCAGCTGTGCCAACTTGTCTAACGAATTCTTGGCAGAGTTTGCACCGTAAACAAGATTAAGTCGAGGCTCAGAGTTATAGTTAGAGGAGAGCACAGACCAGTTAAGAGGAATCTCAGAGAAGGCTAGTCTTTTTCTTCTATCCTCTCAGTTTTATCACCTATTTCCCCATTTTTCTTCCTTCCCTCCCATTAATAAGTGTCTTCCAAACCTCTTTTTAAGCACCAAAACTTTTTCTTCACATCAAACCTATAGAAGTACAATGTCAGTAAAAATGAAGGGTGGAGACTGGAGCCCTGCCCACCCCACTCCCCGCCCTTGACCCCCCTCCCCAGTCTTCGGGGTCTCCGCCAAGACCTCAGAGAGTAGTGTGAAATTCCTTTTCCATTCTAAGAGGAAGTGTTCCACTAGGAAATTACAGCACTCGGCTAACACTGAACTTTTCACCAATAAGTCTGCCTGCCTCCCCTGCTCCTTGCACAGGATGCTTTGCCCACCCTCCATACCGAAGCCCTTGTAATGATTGAAAGAGAGACCAGAACCTCTCCTTAGGGAAGAAGCAGTGATGTTTCCAGCTGAAAACTGAGCACTTTATGCCCTCCTTATGTAGGAACTGCTATCATGCATGTTTAAATGTCTCCTATTAACTTAGCAGTCTTGTCTCAATAGAGATTTTTTTTCACGTTTTAAGAAATACCTTCCAGCCGCTAAAATACCAGCTGTATGGTAAACTCTTCTGTAAACGATCTAATTTAATTTTCTCTTCCATGGAGATTTCATGTTAAGAGAGATCTTCCACCATTCCAGTATATCACTTCTGCTCACCTATACAGGCATTTTTTATTTGATTACATGATCCACCAGAAATTTCCTATTCCTCATTGCTGTCTTTGATGTTTAACATAAACTGGGTCCAAATTATCACAAGGAACAGTTTGCCATTTAAATAATCCCTATTTAGTTCTGAATTTCTTGTAATCAGTCAATATATTGTTATAAATCAAATATTCTTATGAAATAGAATATTAATGTATTTACTTTATCAATATAAACACAACTACTTTATGTAGAAACAAAAATTCCTTCTTAATAATTTTAAGAACTTTGAGACACTGACTTACATTTTAATTAATGCTTTAAGTTCGTAGTGTAATCAGGGAAATACATTTTTTTCCTTTTTGTCAAGAACTCCAGTTGCAAAACCAGCAAACTGATTTTTTTCTCTTAGTTAA
>NW_011889215.1:817563-826895 GCF_000151845.1 Pteropus vampyrus | reverse complement strand
TTATAGCCAGGATCTGGTTAAGAGTCACTGGTCAGGACGTAGAACCAGAAAAGGTTTAACTTAGTGAGTGTCAGAGACTAGTAACAGATAAGACAATACACAAGCAAATTTTGAAAACCAGGCTAGGCAGTAGAAAAAATTGATCCAGAGATTTCAGAGCCCCTTCAAAATCCCTCAGGCAGGCAAAAAGTGTTTAGTCAATGGAAATAGATGTAACAGGGCAAGCAGCAAGCAGGAATCCACACACACACATTCTCTCACTCAGGAGATCTGACCTCTAAAAGACTCCTGGTTCCCCTTCTGGGTGTGTTTGTGATTCCTTCAGGGCAGGACCTAATCCTGGTGAAAATTAGTTTTTAGGTAGTCAAAAAATTGAATGCAGCTGCCTGAGATGGGCATGCAGAGACAGAGGACCATCAACAGCTTCTGAAAGGTCCTGTATCATGCCACTGTCCCTACAACTTTTCTATCTCCTACAGACTGACTTGCATTTGCCTCACCTGCCCCATGACAGGCTCTTGGTTGTTCACAATGGGAGTAATTCAAATGAGTAAAAAAGAATGGGGTGACAGATGTGGACAAGTCTCAGAGTTCTGTAAAATTAGGCTTTAAAAAATATTTCTAGGGAAGGTGGGCTAAAGTATCTGAGATAGGGGAATGTTTCTGCTGCTTATATCAGAGTAGCACCCACCTCATAATTATTTGGAAAGAGCTGTGTATGACTCCTTTTTTCTTTTCTTAAGAGATATTCTTGGTTTTTATTTCCTTTTGACCTTCCATAAGCAGAAGGAGGTCATTCTAATTGCTTGCTAGCTTTTCTAGAAACTTGTGTGACCTGTACGGTATCTGGGGTTGAGACTTTGCTTACATTGTTTGATTTGTTCTTCATGGTAACTATCAAGAGTGTGGAGGGCACTGTTCAGACCTTATTTGTCGGAACCGTATAGTTGGTTTACACAGCCTTTTTTCTTCTTCTGTTCTTTGGCCAGATCCTTTGAATTGTAGCTTATTCGAATGCTTTCAACAGTAGGTTTTAGATGAGGTCAGTTTGTAGTGAATGGCTAATTCTTTCAGTCACCTTCACCAAGCAGGTCAGAGAGAATTTTCACTCTTTGTCTTACATAGTCATAGATTAATATATTAACCTAATTTTATTCTATATTTAAAAATATTTAGTTTTCTATAGATATCTTGGAAATAAGTTGTCTTCTTATTTAATATATAGTCCCTGTCATAGAGTAGGTAGTAAATTTTTCATGAATAAATATTGTACTTCATTTTGGTATAGCCTAAAACAAATTAAGATCTCTTCTCATTGGTGATAGGAATTTAAATTTTATTTGGCATAATGTAGCTACTTTTCTAGATTCACATGGTATTTCATGAAATGTTTATTTTCATCCACTCATTCAAAAGATATTCATTACATACTTAGTGTTGGGTTTGGTACTAGGTAACAATGAACAAGACGTGGGATCTACCCTCATGGCGTTCCCAGTCTGTTATAAATGTGTTAAATATTCCCCTAATAATAATATTAACCACTATTTATTATATGCCAGCTAATGTGTTAAGCATTTTGAATGCATTTTCTCATATAATCCTTCCAATAAACTTGTGGAAAGATGGTATTATATACCCATCTTTTACAGATGATGAAACTAAGAAACTTGCTCAATGTCACATCACTTTAATAAGTTCAAAGCCAGGACACAAATCCAGACATATATCTAATTTTAAATCCCTTCTAGTTTGTCTTCTGCTTGTCTGGAATTTTTGACATTATAATTTGCTGCCTCATGGTAAAATAAATATTTAATAGCAAAATGTTATTAATTAGCAGAAGAGCACTAACAGTAAAATATTATTAATTTGTATAAGGAATCTATTTCTCTGCCCATATTTTTCTCAGGAAGAGACTCTGCACAAGTCAGCCAGCAGCAGCAGTATGTCTCCCTCCTTCCTTGAAGACCCCTTACTGGAGGCTGTGTCCATGAGGAAGAGTGAGTATTTATGGCACAAAGAACTAGCATCAGATACCTTAAAAAACACACTTGTACTGAAATAGGGAATCCCAAAGTGCCTTGTGATCATTTGGGGTAGAAAGAATTAAGCCTGGAATTTCACTAGTCAGGAATAGAAATGTTCAGTTATATTCCTAGTGTGAGATCATGAGGTAAGGCTAAACTGATAACTGGGCCTCAGGTTCTTAACTTAGATCAGTCAGCTCTGGGTTTACAGATAATAGTTATATGGAATAAGTCAATTGTCTGTGTGAGGTTTTCTTTAGGTTAGTTCCTCCTTCTTTGAATTTAAGCCTGAATCCTAAAATAATCTCACTTGTTATCACCTCCACACACAGGTATGCATATATGCATACCCACATACATATGTAGATAGTAAAAATACTTTATAACTTCAGAATATAAAGTTAAGTGATTTCTAAATGCTTTTAGTATTCTTTTTAATTTATAAGATCATTATAAAGGATTAAAAATTATGTATTAAGGTAGAGGATTCTGGGAAGATGGTAGACTAGGAAGTATCAGGAATCTTTCGTCCCACCTAGATAACAATGGCACTAGCAGAATCTATCTGATATAACTATTTTGGAACTCTGGAGTCCGTCGAATGCTTATAACTTCCAAAGAAAACTTGGATGGTAAATTGCAGTTAATTTTAGCCAGCTCTTAGCATAGAAGCAACTCTTTATCCCCCACCCCCAGCCACATGGCAGACAGTTGTGTACTGTTCCTGGAGCAGCTTATACACAGCTTGCAGGAGCCAGGCTGGGCAAAAAATCCTTGTCCGCCAAATACTGGGAATCTCTGCTCTGATTGCTGTTTCTGATTCCAGAGGTGCAAGGAGGTGGGCAACCATTGCATTTTTGCTAAACCCTACTCTTACTCTAGCTCAAGTGTCTTCTAAGGAATTTAAAGGTCTGGTACCCTATCCCTTTCATTTTTTTTCTTTTTCTCCTTTGTGAAACCAGACATTATAGATTAGGACATTAAAAAGCAACTGCATATGCAGGGAAAATTAGAGAGTGACTAAGCATGCCCAGGGAATGGCTCATAAAAGACCTGAAAAGATCTTAAGTTTACACTTCAGGCTGATCCTCAGCACAGAGACATCCTACAACAGCAAAATAATAAACAAAAACAATAACAAAAAAACAGCAAATGCTGGAGAGGAAGGATACTCTCATTTCCAGAGTTACCACATTATTAGATTCAAATGTCCAGTGTTCAACAAAAAAAAATCACATGACATATATAGAAACAGTAAAGTATTGATCCATTCAGAGGGAAAAAAAAAAATCAACAGAAACTGCCCCATAAAAAAAGACCTAATAGCAGATATACGAGACAAAGACTTTAAAACAATTGTTTTAAAGATACTCAAAGAAATAAAAGATGTGGAGAAATTCAAGAAAACAATGTGTGAACAAAATGGAAATACCAATAAGGAATAGAAATCCTAAAAAGAAGCCAGAAAGAAATTCTGGAGCTGAAAAGTACAATAATTGAAATGAAAAATTCACCAGAGGGATTCAAATACATATTTGAGCAGGGAGAAGAAAGAATCAACAAACTCGAAGATAGGACAATGGCAATTATTGAGTCTGAGGAGCAGAAGGTAAAACAATTTAAAACCAGAGACTAAGGGACCTGTGGGACACCATCAAGTTGACCAGCATATGCAGTATGGGAGTCCCTAGAGAGGAGAAAGGAGTGCAAAGAATATATGTGGTAATAATGGCTGAAACTTCCCAAATTGATGAAAGGCATAACTATAAATATTCGAGAAACTCAACTAAGATGAACTCAAAGCAACCCACACCAAGGCACATTATGATCAAACTGTCAAAAGCCAGAGACGAAGCATCTTGAAAGCAGCAAGAACGAAGTGAATCATCACATGGAGGATCCTCAATAAGATTTTTAGCAGATTTTTCATCAGAAACTTTGGAGTCCAGAAGAAAGTGGGCCAATATATTCAAAGTTTAAAAGAAAAAAAAAACATCAACCAAGAATCCTACATCTAGCAAAACCGTCCTTCAGAGGTGAAGGAGAAATCAAGACATTCCCAGATAAGCAAAATCTGAGAGTTCAGAACCACTAGACTTTCTCTGCAAGAAGTGCTCAATGGAGTCCTGCAGGGTGAAATGAAAGGACACTAGAAAGTAACTTGAAGCCATATAGAGAAAGAAAGATCTCAGTAAAGGTAAATACATGTGCAGTTATAAAAGCTAATATTATTGGAACAGTGCTTTGTATAGCACTTTTTGTTTTCTACACGATTTAACAGGGGTCGCCAAGCCCCAGGCCATGGACCAGTACATGGAATCGGGCTGCACAGCAGGAGGTGAGCAAGGGAACAAAGCTTCATCTGTGTTAGCAGCCATTCACCAAATATAGCATCACTGCTTCAGTTCCACCTCAGATCCTTAAGCGTTAGATTCTCATAGGAGCAGCAGTCCTTGGTGCCGAAAAGGTTGGGGACTGCTGATTTAAGAGACTAATACATTTAAAGAAAAAACAATGATTAGTGTAAAAGCTAGTATTACTATAACTTTGGTTTATAACTCCAAATCTTGTTTTCTACATAAATTGAGAGACTAATGCATTTTAAAAAATTATTTGTCTATGTTATGGGGCAGACAATTTATAAATATGTAATTTTGTGACAGTAACAACCAAAAATGATGATGTATAACAACAAAAAATAGAGCTGTATAGAGCAGAGATTTTGTGTTTTCGAAGTTAAACTGGTATAAATCCAAATTAGAATGTTATAACTTTAGGATGTTAAATAAAATTTCCATGGTGACAACAAAGAAAATAGCTATAGAATATACACAAAAGGAAATGAGAAAAGAATTTAAACATTTCACTACAAATTCATCTAAACACAACAGAAGGCAGGAATGCAGGAAGTGAGGGACAAAAGGCTATAAGGCATATAGAAAACAAATAGCACAATGACTCATCAGTAATTACTAGAAATATAAATTGATTAAACCCTTTAATCAAAAGACAGAGATTATATAATGGATAAAACATATGATCCAACTATATGCTATCTACAAGAGCAGGGATTCAAAGACACAAACGGATTGAAAGTGAAAGGATAGAAAAAGATATTCCATGCAAATAGTAACCAAAAGAGAGCTGGAATGGCTACACTAAAATCAGACAAAACAGACTTTAAACCAAAAGAGGTTATAAAAGACAAAGAACATTGTATATTAATAAAAGATTCGATACAGCAAAATATAATTTACACACCTACTGATAAACCATCAAAATATATGAAGCAAAAAATGACAGAATTGGAAGGAGAAATACACAGTTCTATAATAATGTTTGGAGACTTCAGTACCCCACTCAATAATGTATAGAACAACCAGACAGAAGATAAGAAAATAGAGGACTTAACACAATAAACCAACTAGACATAACAGACATTTACAGAACATTGTACCCAACGACAAAATACACATTCTTCTCAAGTGCACATGGAACATTTTCCAAGATAGATGGTATATCAGGCCACAAATTAAGTCTTTGTAAATTTTAAAAGACAGCATACAAGTATCTTCCACATGGATGGACCTAGAGGTTATCATGCTGACTGAAATAAGTCAGACAGAGAAAGGTAAATACCATATGATTTCACTTATATGTGGAATCTAAGGAACAAAAAGAACAAACTAATCAAAAACAGACTCACAAATATAGAGGATAATCTGGTGACAGCCAGAAGGGAGGGGGTTAGGGGGTGGGATAAAGGGGTGAAGGGTTAAAGAAGCACAAATTAGTAGTTGATAGATTGTCATGGAGATGTGGAGCATGGCATAGGGAATGCAGTTAGCATTAATGTAATGGCTAGGTGGAGAGCCAGAGGAGAGAAAGAGCAATTAGGGGGATTGTTTTATAAGCTATGTACTGTACTGTACATAGCTTTGTAGTGAGTACTGTATACTTGAAATTAATAATCTAACCAATGTACTGTATACTGGAAATTAATAATAAAATAATAAAATACTTAGGTTTAACCAAGGAAGCGAAAAACTTTTTTCATTAAAAACTATATAAAATTGCTGAAAGAAATTAAAGAAGACATAAATAAATGGAAATATATTTCATGTTCAGAGATTGGAAGTGTTAATATTGTTAAAATGTCAATACTACCCAAAGCAATCTTCCGATTCAGTGCAATCCCTATCAAAATGTCAATGACATTTTTTGCAGAAATAGAAAAAAAAATCGTAAAATTCATATGGAATCTCAAGGGACTCCAAATAGCCAAAACAGTCTTGAAAAGGAAGAACAAAACCATAGAACTCACATTTCCCGATTTCAAGACTCACTACAAAGCTACATAATCAAAACAATGTGGTATTTGCATAAAGAGAGACATATAGACCAATGGGATGAAATAGAGAGCCCAGAATAAACCCTCACATATATGATCAAGTGATTGACAAGTGTGCAAACATCATTAAATAGGGGAAGGACAATCTTTTCAAGAATGGGTTGGCGTGGCTCCATAGTTTAGTGGTTAGCACGTCTGCTTTACATGCAGAAGGTCCTTGGTTCACGCCCCACGTGGAGCCATGGACCATACCCCAGGTGCAACAGGCCCCCCAAGTGCGCGAGTGTGTGAGAGGATATACCCCGCCTTCAGAGATCCGGTTCTTAAGGGGAAATGGCAACATCCATAGGTCAGGGGTGGAAGTGCGGGGGGTGGGGAGAAGGAATTAAAGAGGGGGGAAAAAAAAGAAAGGGCACTGGGAAAACTAGATATCTACATGCAATAGAATGAAGTTAGACCCTGACCTAATACCATATACAAAAATTAACTCAAAATAGATCAAGGACCTAAATGTAAGACCTAAAATAATAAAACTTTCAGAAGAAAACATAGGACAAAAGCCTTAGGACAATGGATTTGGCAGTGATTTCTTGGATATGACATCAAAGGTACAAACACAAAAGAAAAAATAGACAAGTGGAATTCATGAAATTAAAACTTTTATGCAACAAAAGACACTATCAACAGAGTAAATAGGCAACCTGCAGAATGGGAAAAAATATTTGCAAATCATATATCTGATAAGGGATTAATCTCCAGACTATATAGAGAACTCCTAAAACTTAACAATAAAAAAACAACTCAATTCAGAAATGGGCAAAAACTCAGACAGTTCTCCAAAAATGTACAAATGGTGAACAAACACATGAAAAGATTCTCAATATCACTAATTATTAGAGAAATACAAATAAAAACTACAATGAGATATTACCTCAAACCATTAGAATGGCTACTGTATGTTAAAAAAAAACAAGTGTTGGCAAAAATGTGGGAAGGTTGTAACTCTAGCACACTGTTGGTGGGAATATAAAATGGTACACGTGCTATAGAAAACAGTATGGTGATTCTTCAAAAATGTAAAAATAGGATCCTCTTGGAAGATGGTGGATTAGGTAAAAGCAGGGTTCGCCTCCTCCCAGGTCCGCATTGAAATTACAACCAAATGATAAAATAATCGTCTCGGAGAATCCTGAAGTCCAGCTGATGGTAACACCTACATCTGATAATAGAAAGAAGGAGCCACATCGAAGCCAGTGGGAAGGCAAAGTCTCAAATCAGGCTGGACCCATACCCGCGGGTGGTGGAGGATCACCAGAAGGGAAAGCAAGGCTGCAAGGGCTCCACTGAAGGAGAGGAGGGGTCTTTGCCTCATTTGGAGGCTCCCCATCCCAGGATCCTAGCCCAAGGAAGAGCAGATTCCAATGGCTGTAAAAACTAGAGGGGATTCCGGCCATCTGGTGAGACAGAAGGAGACTGAAACCCTAGATGCCCCTTTGAAGGACCCATACACAGGCTCTCTCACCTGTGGGCACCCACCCAGGACACTGGTGGTGGGTCAGAGGCTCATGCAAGATTCATACTAAGAAAGTCTGCATTTCCTGGCTCCAGAACAAGGGCTGGAAGGGCAGCCACCATTGTGCCTTAGTCTGGCCCCATTTCAGGCAATCTACAGACCATGCCTGCTTGGCTATGCAGACCCCTCCCACAGAGCCATTAGGAAGCTCTGGCCTGAAGAAGTCAGCCAGTCCAACCCAACCTGCAGATTTCTCAGAGCTTTTGTTGCTGGATGGCTGCCATGCCCCGCACCAATTCAGGGCCAAGCATTCACAACTGTAAGCTCGCATTTCCTAGATAGTTTCAGGCAGATCACTGCTGCCAACATGAACTTGGGTGGATCTTGGGGATCTGTGGGCCAGTCCCAGACAACAGCTGGTCTTGATGTGATCGGGGACTTCTGCAGGAACAATGGTTACCGAAGTTGCAGCAAGTTACAGCAAGACGAGTATGTATTGATCTGACTGCCATTGTCTCCCTGAGACCTCACCCCACCCTACCCACAAATTGCCCCAGGTGGCCCATTGACAGTGAACCTTCACTGCCCTGCCCCGCACCGCCCCCCACACACACCTTATCTCCCATTCCACACAGGCAACAAACTTTGGCCAGCACAGGGTCCTCACTGCACAGAAATCAGTTGCAGACAGACCCCTGCTGCCTGCAAAAGTTGCAGTATTGCATCTGGGGAGCACAGGGGTCTGTGGGACCGCCACAGACAGCAGCTGGTCTCACTGTGATCTGTGACTACTGCAGGAATGTACAGACACAGAAATTGTAGAAAACTGAGGCTATTGGCCTGACCGCCCTTGACTCTCTGAATTCCTGCCCCATCCAATACATAAAGTGCCCGCTGCACATTGATAGACAGCTGCCCCTGCCCTGGGGTGGCGCATTTAGGCTCGAGGTGCACAGCAACTGACCTTGCTATGATTGGAAACTTGTACAGGGAGCCACAGAGACAGTGCTGGCATGTAAACTGGCATTGCAGTAGCAGGGGAAATTTACTAAATAGACCCAAGAGACTCCCGGGGTCCCTGCACCACCCAACACAGATATCACCCAGAGGCTCTTCCAATTTTAGACACTAAGAGCAACTGATAGGCAGTGTCAGGCCTGGAGGAGCACTGGGCTCTCTGCTAAACTGCCCTAGGTCAGAGACAGGATAACTGGACCGCTGCCTATAGCATTGTCTCTTTCACTTACCAGGCAACAGCATTGGCAACAGCCATCTGTGAATCTCTTTGTAGTTCCCACCAGGTAGCCCTGAGCAATCAAAAGCAGCGGCTGACCTTGGCCTACTGGGGAGTCCCTCACAAGGGACCACAAAACCAACTCAACCGGAGGCTGGCACCAGCCCACAACAGAGCAACTCCTGACTAGCCCCATAAGCAGTA
>NW_011889215.1:815920-816273 GCF_000151845.1 Pteropus vampyrus | reverse complement strand
TGGGGAGTCCCTCACAAGGGACCACAAAACCAACTCAACCGGAGGCTGGCACCAGCCCACAACAGAGCAACTCCTGACTAGCCCCATAAGCAGTACACACAAAGGGTGGTTGCAACAAGTACACAAGCCTGCTAGAGCAAATCTCACTCAGTAGGGTGAACCCTGACACAGCAGCTCTTACCCTGTGGGCGCAGCCAACTTCCACAATTAGCCTGAGCGTTTATCCTATCCACTGATGTACTAACAACAAGGCTTGGCGACAACAGAAGATCATACACAACCCACACAAAGATCATGACCAGAGCCCCCAGCATAGGAAATCAAGGAGAGTGTGCCACTGGGCCACACAAGAC
>NW_011889215.1:812052-815870 GCF_000151845.1 Pteropus vampyrus | reverse complement strand
GACAACAGAAGATCATACACAACCCACACAAAGATCATGACCAGAGCCCCCAGCATAGGAAATCAAGGAGAGTGTGCCACTGGGCCACACAAGACGCCTTCCACATTAGGCCATCTAGCCAAGGCTGAGAGATGAAACAAATATTCCTGACAGGTAGAAATGAACACAGGGAGGCTAATAAATTGAGAAAACAGAAACATGCTGTAAATGAAACAACAGGAGAAAACTCCAGAAAATAAGCTAAATGAAATGGAGACAAGCAACCTACCAGAGATAGAGTTCAAAATAATGGTTATAAGGGTGCTCAGTGAACTTAGGGGAAGAATGGATGAGCACAATGAGAACCTCGACAGAGAGATAATAAGCATAAAAAAAGGACATAGAAACTATTAAAAAGAACCAGACAAAGATGAAGAATACAATAACTGAAATGAAGAATACACTAGAAGAATTTAACAGTAGATTGGACAAAGCAGAAGATCAAATCAGCAAACTGGAAAACAAGGTAGAATACAACAAAAAGAAAAAAAAAATTTTAAATGAGGATAGTTTAAGAGACCTCTGGGACAACATGAAGTGTAACATATCCTCATCATAGGAGTACCCAAAGGAGAAGAGAGAAAGCAAAGAATTGAGAATTTATTTGAAGAAATAATGACAGAAAATTTCCCTAACCTGGCAAAGGAATTAGATATATAAGATCAAGAAACACAGAGTCCCAAACAAGAAAAATTCAAACAGACCCACACCAAGACGCATCATAATTAAAATGCCAAAGGTCAAAGACAAAGAATCTTACAAGCAGCAAGAGAAAGTCAACTTAGTTCCTTATAACGGTACTCCCATAAGAACATCTGCTGATTTTTCAATAAAAATTTTGCAGTTCAGAAGGGACTGGCAAGAAATTTTCAAAGTTATGAAAAACAAGACTCTACAACCACAAATACTCTATCCAGCAAGACTTTTGATTAAAATGGAAGGTGAGATAAAGAGCTTCCTAGACAGGGAAAAGCTTAAGGAATTCATCACAATAAGCCAGTATTACAAGAAATGTTAAAGGGTCTTCTGTAAAAAGAGAAGGGATAAAAAGAAAATAGAAATAACAATTACAAATAATTAAATAGCAGTAACTTTGTATCTGTCAGTAATCACTTTAAAAGTAAATGGATTAAATGTTTTAATCAAAAGACATAGGGTAGCCAAATGGATAAGAAAACAAGACCCACGCACATGCTGTCTACAAGAGACTCACTTCAGATCAAATGACACAGTCTGAAAGTAAAGAGATGGAAAAAGATATTTCACGGAAATGGAAATTTTTTAAAAAGCTGGGGTAGCAATACTTATATCAGATAAAATAGACTTTAAAACAAAGGCTATAATAAGAGACAAAGAAGGGCATTACGTAGTGATAAAGGGATCAGTAAATCAAGAGGACATAAACCTAGTAAACATATACACACCCAATATAGGAGCAGTTACATACATAAAACAATTATTGACTGACACAAAAGAAGAGATCAACAGTAATATACTCATAGTAGGAGACTTTTACAGCCCATTGACACCAATGGATAGATCTTCCAGACAAAGAATCAACCAGGAAACAAGAGGCCTAAAAGACACACTAGACCAGATGGATTTAATAGATATTTCCAGAGTATTTTACCCCAAAGCAGCAAAATATACATTCTTCTCAAATGTACATGGAACATTTTCCAAGATAGACCACATGTTAGGACACAAAACAAGTCTCAATAAATTTAAGAAGATTGAAATCATATCAACCGTCTTCTACGATCACAATGGTATGAAACTAGAAAATACACTAACACATGGAGGCTAAATAACATGCTATAAACAGTGAATGGGTTATCAATGAGATCAAGAAAGAAATCAGAAGATACTTAGAGACAAATGAAAATGAAAACACAATGACTCAAAACCTATGGGACACAGCAAAAGCAGTCTTCATAGCAATACAGGCCTACCTCAAGAAACTCATAGCAATACAGGCCTACCTCAAGAAACAAGAAAAAGCTCAAAGAAACAATCTGACCTTACACTTAAAAGAACTAGATAAAGAAGAGAAAAAAAGCCCAAAGTGAACAGAAGGAAGGAAATAATAAAGATCAGAGCGTAAATAAATGAAATAGAGTCTAGAAAAACAATACAAAAGATTAATGAAACCAAGAGCAGGTTCTTTGAAAGAATAAACAAAATTGACAGACCCTTAACCAGACTCGTCAAAGAAAAAAGAGAGAGGACTCAAATAAATAAAATCAGAAATGAAAGGGAAGTTACAACTGACTCCACAGAAATACAAAGGATCATAAGAAAATACTATGAGCAATTATATGCCAACAAATTGGACAATCTGGAAGAAATGGACACATTCCTAGAAACATACAATCTCCCAAGACTGAGTCAAGAAGAAACAGAATATCTGAACTGACCAATTACCACCAAAATAGAATAAGTAATCAAAACCTCCCAAAAAACAAAAGTCCTAGACCAGATGGCTTCATAGGTGAATTTTACCAAACATTCAAAGAAGAATTAACACCTATTCTTCTCAAACTATTCCAAAGACTTCAAGAAGACAGAAGGCTCCCTAACTTCTTTTATGGGGCCACTATTACTTTGATTCCAAAATCAGGTACATTACAAAATAGAAAACTATAGGCCAATATTTCTTATGAACATTGATGCAAAAATACTCGACAAAATATTAGCAAACCAAATTCAGCAATACATTAAAAATATCATACACCATAATCAAGTTGGATTTATTCCTGGGGTACAAGGTTGGTATGATATCCGCAAATCAATTAATGTGATACACCACATTAACAAATGGAAAGATAAAAACCATGTGATCATGTCAGTAGATGCAGAAAAAGTGTTTGACAAAATCCAGCATCCATTTATGATAAAAATTCTCAGCAAAGTGGGAATGGAGGGAACATACCTCAAAGTAATAAAAGCCATGTATGACAAACATACAGCTAACATCATACTCAATGGGGAAAGGCTAAAAGCATTTTCCTGAAGATCAGGAAGAAAACAAGATTCCCACTGTCACCACTCCTCTTCAACATTATATTGGAAGTCTTAGCCACAGCAATAAGACAAGAAAGAGAAATAAAAGGCATCCAAATTGGAAAGGAAGAAATAAAACTCTTGTTATTTGCCAATGACATGATACTATATAGAGAGAATCCTAAAGATTCCACCAAAAAATTGTTAGAACTGATTAATGAATTCTATAAAGTAGCAGGTTACAAAATAAATATTCATAAGTCAGTGACATTTTTATATACCAATGATAAACTTTCAGAAGGAGAAATTAAGAAAATGATCCCATTTACGATTGCATTGAAAACAATAAAATACCTGGAGATCAAATTAACCAAGGAGGTAAAAGACCTCTTCTCAGAAAATTATAAGTCATTGAAAAAAGAAATTGAAGAAGATACAAATAAATAGAAGCATATACCGTGCTCATTGGTAGGAAGAATCAATATCATTAAAATGGCCATACTACCCAAAGCAATCTAGAGATTCATTGCAGTTCCTATCAAAATACCAACGGCATTTTTCAGAGAGCTAGAACAAATAATCTAAAATTTATGTGGAACCATAAAAGACCCCGAGTAGTCATGGCAATCTTGAGAAAGAAGAACAAAGTTGGAGGTATCACACTATCTGATATCAAACTATACTGCAAGCCTACAGTAATCAAAACAGCATGGTACTGGCATAAAGACAGATAAATTGATCAATAGAACAGAATAGAGAGCCCAGAAATGAATCCA
>NW_011889215.1:769609-812002 GCF_000151845.1 Pteropus vampyrus | reverse complement strand
ACTGCAAGCCTACAGTAATCAAAACAGCATGGTACTGGCATAAAGACAGATAAATTGATCAATAGAACAGAATAGAGAGCCCAGAAATGAATCCATGCCTATATGCTCGCTTAATATATGATAAAGAAGATAAGAATATAAAAAGAGATAAAGACAGTCTTCAATAAATGGTGTTGAGAAAATTGGACAGATATATGCAAAAAAAGAGAAACTGGACCACCTTCTTACATTGTATACAAGAATAGACTCAAAATGGATTAGACTTTAAGACCTGAAACCATAAAACTTCTAGAATAAAACATAGACAGTAAACTCTATGTAATTTCTTTTCAAATATATCTTCCAGGGCAAGGAAAACAAAAGAAAAAATAAACAAATGGGACTACGTCAAACTAAAAAGTTTTTATACAGCAAAGGAAACCATCAACAAAACAAAAAAACAACCGACTGATTGAAGATGATATTTGCTAATGATACATCTGATAAGAGGTTAATATCCAAAATATATAAAGAACTCACACAACAAAAAAACAAACAATCCAATTAAAAGATGGGCAGAAGACCTGAACAGATACTTCTCCAAAAAGGAAATACAGATGGCCAATAGACGTATGAAAAGATGCTCAAGGTCACTAACCGTCAGAGAAATGCAAATTAAAACCACAATGAGATGTCACCTGACACCTGTCAGAATGGCTATCATCAATAAATCAAAGAACAAGTGTTGGCAAGGGTGCGGAGAAAAGGGAACCCTCATACATTGTTGGTGGGATTGCAAATTGGTACAACAACTATGGAAAACAGTATGAAGGTTTCTCAAAAAATTAAAAATGGACCTACGTTTTGACCCAGCAATTGCACTTCTGGATATTTATCCAGAGAAAACCAAAACAGTAATTCATAAACCTCTATGCACCCCAATATTCATGGCAGCACAATTTATAATAGCCAAGATATGGATGCAACGTAAATGCCTATCAATAGACAATTGGATAAAGAAGTTATAGTTCATGTATACAATGGAATATTACTCAGCCATTAAAAAAAAATGAAATCCTACCATTTGCAAATCCTACCAATGACATGGATGGACCTAGAGGTTTTTATGCTGAGTGAAATAAGTCAGACAAAGATAAATGCCATATGATTTCACTTATATATGGAATCTAAGGAATGAAAGGAATAAACTAATCAAAAATAGACTCACAAATATAGAGGACTATTTGGTGATGGACCTGAGGGAGGGAGATTGGAGGGCTGGGATAATGGGGTGAAGGGTTAAAGAAGTACAAATTGATAGTTGATAGATGGTCACGGGGATGGGGAGCACGGCATAGGGAATGCAGTTAGCATTAATATCTTGGCTAGGTGGGAAACAAGAGGAGAGAAGGAGCAGTTAGGGGGATCTTTTTATAAACTATAAATATCTAACCAATATACTGTATACTTGAAACTAATAAAAAATAAATAAAAGGTAATGAGTTTCCAATTTTAAAAAAGAATGTAAAAATAGAATTACCATATGATCCAGCAGTTTCACTTCTGGGCATATACCCAAAAGAATTGAAAGCAGGATCTCTAGGAGGTATTTGTATGTCCATATTCATAGCAACATTATTTACAAAAACTAAAGCATGGAAGCAAAAAGTGTCCATCAGTGGAAGAATGGATCAACAAAAGGTGGTATATCCATACAATGGAATATTATTCAGCCTTAAAAAGGAAATTCTGCAGTAGTTTGCAACAGATAAACCTTGAGGACATTATGCTAAGTGAACCAATGCAATTCCAAAAAAGCAAATATCGTATGAGTCCACTTACATGAGGTTCTTAGCATAGTCAAAATCATAGAGACAGAGGGTAGAATGGTAGTTGCCACAGGCTAGGTGAGGAGAGAATGGAAAGTTATTGCTTAATGGGTATAGAGTTTCAATTTTACAGATGAAAAAAGTGATGGGGGTGGATTGGTAATGATTGCATAGCAATGCAAATGTATTCACTACCACTGAACTATATGGTTAAAAATGGTTAAGATGATAAATATTGTGTATTGTTCTGCCATAAAAGAACTTACTGAGAGAAAAAAAAAACTTGTTTATTAAGATATTCTTAGAGCATTAACTTGGTTTTCTATATATGTGAAGGTTTATATGGTTAAAATTCTTTAAACAGCATTGTTTAAACAGATTATATCAAAACAATAGGAGCTGACCTTGGTTATTATCTGTAATTGGTATTTGGCCAGGCCCATCAACTATGGTGGAGACCCAATTAAATCTGTATCTTTTCTTGATTATGGAAATTTTGTTGTTTTCCTTTAGTGATTTCTCTTGATTGAACAGTCAAAATAGATGGATCGTATTTAACTTTGTGTTGTCTTTCAGTTTCCTCACCCACTGCATTGAAACAGCATTACTGTTTGCAGAGAGAGTAGGAAGAAGTACTAAATAAAACTCTGGCAGCATAATTTATTTCTAATGATCTTTTTTATGTTTTCAAAATGTGATTCCAGAACCATTCAGACCCTGAAACATTCTCCTGTTAAATCCTGTCCCAAAATATTTTAGGCAGAGGAGAGCAGTGGTATAATATTAACACCAAAGCTGGAATTTATTTTTTGAAATTTAAATGGAGCTTGATTTAAACCTAAGGATAGAATGTCTTGATAAACATCAAGAAGGAAGAGGTTTCATATTTTATATTTAAAAAGGAGAATGTAAAAGAGAACACCTAAGAATTTTGGTATGATTTAGGAGTCTTTAGGTACACGGAATGCATATTTTTGCATGTTTTTTAAAATAATGCCTAAGACTCTTTAATTGCAAAATTCTGTGGAAAAATAGCATGAGGGCATTTGTATGTACAAATCTGAGATTATGCTTACATTGTGTTTTACATATGAATTTGAATAAATATTAAAAATACAAAGCAGTTTTTACTTTTTCCTTGCAATTTCTGTAGCAAGTTTTATCTTACAAAGACACTTCTATAACAGTCCTCGCAGTAAGAAAGTTCATTTTAATTTGGTTAATTCATTTTTTAGCACCTCCAAAATTCTTGCCTATATCATCAACACCCCAGCCAGAGAGACGGCAGCCACCCCAAAGACGACATTCCATTGAAAAGGAAACACCTACTAATGTGAGACAGTTTCTGCCACCATCCAAGCAGAGTTCCCGATCTCTTGTAAGTAACTAAAAGACTGCATAGTAAGTTAAGGATCAGTTAGAGGACCTAGAATCATTAGCTTTCTTCAGACGATGATTTGGAGAAAAAAATTCTAAAGGTTAGAATGAACTTTAAATAACTTTAGTATTTCTTAATAGCTAAAGAAAAACAACCCTAATAGCAACCTAAATGAAATTTGACTATTCTTTGTTCATTTAAAGTACCTTTTTTTTTTCCAGAAAATTTATCAGTGGTTGCAAGTATGAATTCTTTAAAGAAATGCCTCCTTTCTTTCAAAGGGTAATAATCCACTTAAAAATTGTTAAAACTAATTTTTAAAAAGCTTAGCAAAGCCTTGCTATAGTAGGCTATTTTATTAAGGCAGAAGTACCAGGAGAGAATTTTGATCCATTAAAAACTATTATTCATTGTTTCAAAGTATGTTTTGTGATATTAGAGCCGAAGCTGCTGTTTGGACTGGTTGATAGTTTTTGCTGTTTTCCAGAGACTTTGAGATTCATGTTGTTGCTATTCATTTCTCAGGAAAGTGGGACATAGGACACAAGGCTCTGCCTGGAAAAATAGATCCACCAGCCAAATGAGGTCTGCAAAGATTCTTTTGTAGCACCACTTGACTTTAGAAATATTTGCAGGAAGATGCAAGGCTTCAATCAATAATTCTACTGGCATTCTCACATCTAATATTTTTTCAGATACACAAGAATAAAAATCACTAGAATATGCTTATTCATATTTTTAGGCATATCGTGATGAAGCATCATGGCTTCAAATGAAGCAATAACAGATGCCCCTCCTTCAAAGTAGAGGGAGGTAGGTAGTTATTGTGAAGATTCTAAGTTTGAATGGAGTTTACAGTATTGAGAGTTGATTAGTCATCACTGTTCTCAAACAATGCAGTTAAGGAATTAATGATTTTATGGCAATTCCTGACAGGATTCCTCTTAACCGTTAACTAATTGCCAAAACATTGATACGATATTTGATGAAATATCAGTGGTTTAGCAACAAAAAAACAGAACTCTAACCAGACAGGTTCAAACTTTAAAACCGGAAGACTTTTGTTAATGTGAATGAATAAATTATTGCTTTAGCAAAATGTATAGTTATTGTCACAACTTAAAAATATGTAAGACGGAGCTCCTTTGTGATTTTTTTCACAAGACCAATAATTAGGAGATTCTTCTCTTCACATGGCTTTTCCTAGAAGCCAGTTTATCATTTAGGTGCATACCTGGCTTTGTAATCATAGGACATCATTGTCGAAGTTAGACTTCAATTTTAAAATTATCAATCAATTCTCAGATCAATTACAAAGGAGTTTCAGATAGTAATAGAAGTTTTGCCAAGAAAGACTATCGGTGCACATCAAGGGCCCATGAAGTATTTTTCCTAAGAAAGGATATAAATAGCGTGCGCTTCATCAGACTGTGAGTTGTTTTTTGGTGGAGAAGAGAGCAGAGTAAAACCAATCTATAATCACGGAGAAGGGTGTCAATGAAAGGCAGTGGGCAGCACCTCTGGACAAGACTGGATGGTTGATGTTCAGGTTCCACATAGAACTATGCTCCCTCCAAGTGCCTCTAGGTACCAGCTGAGACAAAATAACTTCCGGGGCAAATAAAGACTTTTCTTGCTAGCAGTTTATCTTGAGAAATCCATAAAATCACACATCTCTGTGATAGTACCCTCTAGCTTGGTAAGTATTGTTTTTAAAAGTATGATTTTTTAAAAGTATGATTTAAATTTAAAATTTTAGCTATATGTTAGAAATAAGGAATCATTTTGTGATCCCTCAACTGAAAATGGCGGAAATGTCTTCATTGTTAATCACGTATTTCTCTTGTATCTTCCTCCCTTTTCTTAGGATGTTTAAAAATGTATTTTTTTCCCATCATTTGTCAAATGAGAGTGATTGCCCACCTCAATGAAAGGCTACTCGTCATTAAGTACCTTCCACAGAGGAAGCATTTGCCTGCTTGGTGTACATTCCCATGTTCTTTCAGGCACAGCAGGCAGTTGCCTGTATCCTGCATCCGAGCAAGCCCGATTTAGGAGTCTCAGTGTTCACTGGACAACCAAGTTAGAAAATTTTAAGTTCAAGTCTTTGCTGTGTGAACTCTAAGATTCTCTAGAAATGGCTTCATGGGTTGATTACCGCTTTATACATATGGATGCAGATGTTGCCGTGAACACACATATGGAATCTACCGTTAACATCCTTTGTGGTGTTTTTTGTTTTGTTTTTCTTTCATACTTTGTAATCACTATTTGTAGGTCACTCGTGTTCAGCATTTTTTCTCCTTTTTTCTTCCCCCTGCCATTTTCTTTTTCCCTTATCTATTGTTCAGGTTCCTAGGATAACCAGTGTATGGCCAAGGACGCCTTTCCGACCACTTTTTTCTACCATACAAACAGCTTCTCTGCTCAGCTCTCATCCTTTTGAAGCAGCCATGTTTGGGGTAGCAGGGGCTATGTATTATCTATGTGAGAGAGCTTTTACCAGCAGGTGGAAATCCTCAAAGGTTGGCCTCTTTCTGCTGGTTGTGGGAATTATTTCACTTTCTCTGTCTCTTTGACAGTGATACCTCAACTCGTGCACTCTGCAAGAATTAACAGCTTAGATGGACACTTTGCTTCTGATTGTTGATTCCAATCTTTTGTAGGATGTATAGATCACACTATGATCTCAGTTGAGAGGAAAATAACTTTGAAAGGACAACAAACTCAAAATGCAGCATTAGATTATAGGAACCTGTGAGTGTGTGTCTCTTTAAGTGACCTAATTTTATAGGAGAAACACTGCTTCCTTTTCCACGTGCAGGGGTACTCTGAGAGCCCACGGGGTGCTTTTTTCCCAGAGCCTTGCTGCTGTCAGAGCAGTGTTTGCTACCTCTCAGGCTAGGTTGCCAAAGGGGACTCCACCTCCCATAGAGCTGTGTGATTGCCTGTGTCTCACACACCCTTCTGGGAGCTTCAAGGGGCTGTGTACCCATAGCATATGTCTCCCCTGGGCTCAGAGAGTCTTTCTCTTCCCCAGCACCTTCCATAAAGCTGCAGTTATGATGATCAAGGTGTTATGTGGTTTTTATGACAGCCTGTTTCTCTGTAGAAAGAGATTTTAAGGTTCTTTTTATTGATGAGGTTATTTTAAATGATTCTGCATTTTATTATTGTTTTTAAAGTTTACATACAGAATATGTTTTTTAAAGAAAGTATAATAATTTCCAAACCCAGTGAAATAAAAAGCCCTGGGAACATAGTGAAGCTCCCCCGCCCCCGGCGTACCGCATACTGCTGACCAGTGTTGGCAGCAGCCTTGCCTCTTCCACCTCATACATGGTCCTGGCTCTCTGCAGTCCCTTATTTATTAAACACATCCTTGACAAATGAATTGGCATCTAGCTTCTTTGTTATTCTTTATTGCCCATCTTGGTTTAGAAAAGAGATTCTGAATATAAATGAGAAAGAAATCCCTTTCTCTGTTTATTTGTCATGAATTATAGGATAAATCTCTGTTCTTTTTCCCATATTTAGATCAGGCCATTTTGTTTAGTACAGGTCAGGTGTAGGGATGAAATTTTAACTCCTGTCACTCCTACTGCTTTACTGAAGATCTGTCAACACTTTTATTATCAATCCTCCCCAAACAGAGATATCTGTATAATAAATCCACATATTACTTTAGGCAAAGAATTCACTTTGAGTTTTAAAGTTGAACTTGGAAAAAGAAAAGTAATTAAACTTAATAGTTGCTATTTTTATTTAAATCTGACTTTAGTTTAAAAACTCAAAAAACAATGGTTGTATAATATAATATTCAAATAAATATCTGCTACTTATTTACAAAGTTTTTGCTAATCAAGAACTCTACATAAAATATGACTATTCCCACTTCTCTGTGGCTCAGTAACCGGATTATATTATACTTTCTCATTTCTTTGCTGCCTGACTGTGACCCCTTTTGAATGGTAAATATAACCAGAATTTTCAACAGAAACTTCACAATTTTAGTGACATACATAAAAGTAATTTCTAAAGGCACATCTGCTCCTATAGCATAGTGTAATCATTATTAAAACACTTTAAGATTTAGCTTCCCTTTCCTGAATTTGAAAGTCACAGTGAAGCACAGAGAAGCAAGAGAATTAGAGTTGTATGGATCTAGTCCTTATAGTCCGCATCTCTCCATGAAAATGACCTTAGTGCTTGCCGTAGGAGTGACTGAGCCCAGTGTCACCCTGGGGAAAGGGGCTTTTACTCACGGTTAAAACCCTGAGTGCTGTTTACATTTTGGAGCATTAGTATCTCAGCCTGTTAAGGTTTAATTTGGCTTTGGGGATGTTGACTCAATATTTTTTTTGTCGATTAAAAAAATGAAAACTATTTTAGTAACTTTATTATTTTCTTTCTTGTTGCATTAAAGTTTTGTTGTCCTTGGGAAAGCACCAGAATTAAAACATTAGCATTTGTCTTGTTGGAGATTATTTTACTAAAGGGTAATCTGCTTGAAATATTAAAACAGAACAAAAACACAAACAAAATTCACAATTTCTTATTATATCCTATGAAGTACTAGATTTGTGTATGATTCAAAGTAGTAAATTGAAAGTACGCTTGACTAAGTAAGCCCTCGTGTGATTTAAGACCGAGAAGAGGGAAGTACAAGCTGTCAGGGTTATTACATGTGCTAGTGTACCCCTGCAAATAAAAAGGATCCCATCTACCAGAAATATCTACCAGCCCAGGCATCTGAGTTGTAAAGTTAATTAAATTGTCACTATTTACCATCTTCAGAGCTTGCACAGCAACAGATCTCACTATTAATTATCTGGTTATTTGATGGATTTGCATATTATTTTGTTCCAAGTCAGCAACTATGTCACGTAGTTAGATGTCAGAAAATGTACCACAGTCATACTCATCACTGATGAATGAAAATTACCATAGGAAAAGTTCTCATGAAATATGTTCAGTGATGGAAGGAAATTTAACTTTGGGTTGTCAATACACAGCGCAATGTACATATGACATATTATTGAATTGTATACTTGAAACCTACATAATTTTATTAACCAGTGTCACCCCAATAAATTTAATTTTTAAAAAAAGAATATGTTCAAAGCTAAGAAAAGCTGTCATTCAGATGTGTGCAGCCAAAAATACTTAACTAATGCACCGTTTTAATGGCCTAACCTTCACAGAGGCAGTGCCTTGTTCCATTTGACACTATGCTCTTTTCTCAGGGTGGAGCAAAACAGAGTAAATATTGGACATACCAATTTAATCTTATTATTGTTTTAAAGCTTTTCCCATTAAAAGAGAAAATTATATGTTAGTGATTTATTTTTAAAAGTATTTTAGACATCTTATAGCAAGTGATATAATCTTTCTGAACAAACTATCCCCCACCCTCCAAATACTAAACTCTTCATCTTAAAAATTTATTTGCAAGATATTTTCCAAAACATTTTTAAGTATATTTAACCTTCGTTAAGTTAGCTTAACAGAGACAATTTTGTATTGATTTTTAGTAAGAATCAATAATTCTTCGAACTACTTTTTTTAGTAAATGCTAATGTTTGTCCAGTTTGCAACCTAGATTTGTTTTTGTTTTTCTCCAATTGAAAGACAGAACTGAATGTTAAAACTGCATAAACAGGCTGCATTCATAGTCATGCGCTTTCTCATTTGACTTGTTTGATTCCAGAATGCCTGTGAGCAATGCTATTGGGGGGTGGGGGGGGCGGGTAGGGGAATTATAATGTGTTTGTACTGTGAACATTAAGTTTCAGTGTCACTACACCACAATGGCCCTTGTGAAGCCTGGCCCAGTGTGAATGCACAAGACTGTTCTGTCTTTCTATTAGATCCACCAATCAAGAGCAGGGCCAGATGGGGAGCAGATGGGCATGGGATTCTTTATTCAGTGGGATCAGTTACATCAACATCTTCCTCAGCTGTTTTTAGGGAAACCATTAATGTAAGACAGCCAACATAAATATTTGTTATGCAATTCTTCTGATTTTCTCCACATCTTTCCAATGCTGACTATGCATTCAGCAGTGGTTTAAAAGTAATAACAGGAATCTGGAGAACTGTAGGATAGCCTGTAAAGATTGCTTTTGGCTATAAACTGCACCAGTAGTTACATGTTCCAGCTCCACTTGTACCATTAAGATTTTTCAAGGTGTGCTGATGTAACTTACCACTAAATAATGCTTCTCAGTATCAACTACTAACCACCTTCTTTTGGCTATTCTGGGTACCACAAACCAGCTTTAAAAACAGTACCAATGTTGTTGATTTGCTTTTTATCTATTAGCATATAGTGTACAACACAGCACTAAGTAATGTCTACGATTTCCTAAAATCATAGGAAATGACTGACAAATTTGGCTTAGAACAACAAAACTTTTTTCAAGACACATAGCTCAACTTAATGTAATAGAGATACTTGAGGGAAACTAATTCAACAAATGTGAGGAACTTTCACTAATTGGAAACTTCAGTAGGCTACAGTGTTTCACGTGGTCCACAGTTTTCTCTCGTCTGTTGTCTTAGTGTAATTAGAAACTATGTGGTCCCCAGAGTGAGCCCGCTCTGTGTTCGTTGGGAAACTTTTCTTCTCTGAAGCTACTAACCAGGTATTTGATCTGATTTTACAATGCCAGAAAAGAGGGGTGGGAGTTTCTTATTCATGTGAAATTTTGAATTTCAGGAGGAATTCTGCTATCCAGTGGAATGCCTAGCTCTAACTGTGGAGGAAGTGATGCATATTCGTCAGGTCCTGGTGAAAGCAGAGCTGGAAAAATACCAACAATATAAAGATGTCTACACTGCCTTGAAAAAAGGAAAGGTAGAGCTGTTTAAAGTTGATTGATCAGCAGGGTTAGCAGAAGGGTCAGTCACAGGCATAGTCTCCTGAGGGAGCCATCTGCTAGCAAGATGGTGTGAACTTTTAGGGGATTTTAGGAGGTAAGAGACTTATTTTCCGGTAGACAGTACCTGTTCTGCCTTGCTCTCAAAAGGGAGTATTTTTGTTTCTCCCTTATAAATCAAAAGCTGTGAAAGGCTTAAAACAACCATAATAAATCATGGTATGCCTTCATAAAACCATGTCTACATTTAGTTGATATACTTGTAAAGGACATATATCTGAGAAACAGAGGAGACTTTCAGAACCTTTTTTAGACTGCTTCCATGGTGGTGAGACTCTTGAGAGCTGTGGTCTTTCCTTACTTTTTAAAGTAGAATTATAATTAAAGATAGAGCCAAAGTATAATTGTCACAGAGCCAAACATAAAAACAGGTTTCTGCATTCTCTTCTTCCTCTGTTTCCTGAACTTTCCCAATGGATAAATGTAAAGCATATTTAACTATATTAATTAGGAAGTTAACTGTTGGCATTGCTTTTTTTCCTTCTTTCACATTTGTATTTTCTAGCTTTGCTTTTGTTGCCGAACCAGGAGATTTTCCTTCTTCACCTGGTCTTACACCTGTCAGTTCTGTAAGAGGTAAGATTTTTTTTTTATAACTGATGGCAATAGGCATAGAAATAACAGTTAACTTCATTGTTTCATCATTTTTCTACACAGAAACAATATTAGAAATAATCTGTTATCACATTGTGTTATACTCATGGGTTAGGAATACTGATTTCTTCAAAAGAATGGATCAAATAATTATTTCGTGTTAAACCTGGAACATGTTTTTCTGCATGTATTTCTTTTACATAACCAAGATCATTCTAATAATAATATGTTTGAACAACAACATATTATTATTAGAATGTCATGTTTGAACAACAACAAAAAAAATAGATGTGATGGTCATATGCCCCCGGATAGACAAATAAGAAAATTCCAAACAGATGTAAGTTCATTCTTTTATAGGAAACAGTGCAAGAGTTAAGTTTTACAGATTGATTGTCTTTTTGGCAATCGACAGTAGTATCAATTTGTTATATTCTGATAGAAGAACCAGAGAGATTTTGCAATTTATCGTAGAAATTCACAACCATGCAGCCATTGGCTTCTTTAACTCTCCAGTTGCATCTATGGTATCATGCCAAATAATACTTCTGATTTTGTATACAGGCCGGTGTGCTCACAGTGTTGCAAAAAGGTAAGCTAAGCTTGGTGAAATTATAGCTTATGTTAATTTTAATAGATTGCCTCTTTAACAGTATTGCTCATTCTTAGTTTTATTTGGGATAATAGATGCGGCTGCCCTCCAAGCCATACTCTACTCTTCCTATTTTTTCATTGGGACCTTCTGCCTTGCAAAGAGGAGAAAGTTGTATGAGGCCAGAAAAACCCTCCACCGGCCACCATCGACCACTTCGGAGCATTGCCAGGTGAGCAAGGGGCCTAGATCTTAAGAGCATCCTTTGTAAAAGAAGAATGCTCCTTTTGAGGACTGTGGTGACATCACATGGTTTTAGCTCGAGGGGTTTGGGTAGGTAGGTTGGTTGGTTGGTTGGCTGGCTTATTTTTACATAGTTTTGACTTGCACACAAATCTCCAAAACTTCTGAGATGTAACTTGTCAAGGGATAATGGTTAACTACTTGAAGGATACTTTAATCTCAGTTTATTTTTATTTCTACTTTAGAAATAATTACTTTTGTGTGTCCTTTAACAGTCAGCTTTAAATCTGCCCTTGTTTTCAGTGGAGTTGAAAACTTAAATGTAACAGTTTAATCTTTCATTCTTTAATTTTAAAAGAAAATCTCTTTAATCCTATACTTACAACAGTCTACAATAACTGGCTTACTTTCCTATTGTAAAGGCAGAAATGAAGCTTTATGCCAAGAGCTGGCAATTTAAAAGAAAAAAGTTGCCTGAATATCAGTCTCTTTGCATTTAATATAGAGTAAGTTTAGTGTTGGTACTAAAGAAAGATAGTGTCGGGCTAGCTTAAGTCAGACACTGGCAGGGCCAAAGAAGGTTAAAGTTTGACACACCAGCCACCCATTGGAGGGGTGGGTGGCAGACACTGGCATTAGTGCCAAATGCTGGATGGCAGCCACTCCTGCAGATTACGGTTCTGTGGACAATGAGACAAGGAAGCTGTCAGCCCAGCAGATGACTTGTGCCTAAGACTGCTATCCCTATACTTTCAACTCTCTGCGGAGACACTGCTGCTCCACGATGACTTCTGATCATGGATTGTCACCTGCGGGCTCAAGGCAACGCAAATAATAATCTGTTGTTCTTTTCTGTACTTACCTTGAACCAATGTTCTTGTTTGTTTTAATTAAAATAGTAATGAGTAGGTGAATCTTAGTTATTTCAAAAAATTAACCAAAACATTTATTATGTTCATCTAGTTAACTCTAGCTCTCTGGAATCCAAATAATCAGTTACCCAAATATAGATAATTGTTGAGGGAGAGGCATATTTGATAAATATATAAATTATAAGAAAGCTGGTTTAAAGGTAATTTTTCAATATGTGTTATAAGATTGAGATAAAATTACTTAAGTTTCCAATAGTCTGACCTACCATCTACAGTTAACTAATGTTCATTAACTATGACATGGGGTTGCTGGAGAAAGAACTTGAAGTTCTTTCTGATTCTTCAGTAGGACATTAGTAACTTGTACTTCATTTCACTTTAGTTGTTAAAGTTATAATCCCTATATATATGTGTGTATAGTAATAGTCTGAATATCCTATTTTCCAAAAATTCTGGAAGAGATGCTAAGAGTTTTCAGTATTTCTTAATAAAACATGTTCCTTGGTTTATTTTTTAAAAAATATTTTGAACCTCGTCTCCGGTTAGAAATTCTTCTTTGGAAGAACATGACATGACTAAATCACTCACCATCCCATAATGTTTTGGCAACAAATTTACCTTTTTACACGTATTTTCTTAATATTGCAGTAGAACTGTAAGTAACAATACTGAATGATTTAAACATTTTGCTTTTTTTCCAGGTTCTCCTCAAAATCTAAATCTGTGGACAAACCAGATGAAGAACTACAGTTTCCCAAAGAATTAATGGAGGACTGGAGTACTATGGAGGTGTGTGTGGACTGCAAAAAGTTCATTTCAGAAATCATCAGTTCTAGCCGGCGTAGCCTGGTGTTGGCCAACAAAAGAGCCCGGTTAAAAAGGAAAACACAGTCATTCTACATGTCCTCACCAGGCCCCTCGGAATACTGCCCTTCAGAGAGGACTATCAATGAAATCTGAGCTGTGTGCCTTTCAGTTGCTTTTGTGTTCAGAGTCGGCATTAACACGGAGAACACTGAGCTGGACTGTCTCTCCTCGCTTGTGGTTTTTGTTAATCGGCTCGATTTGCATTAGATCAGGTTTTTGCTGCATCACATTGTTCCACAGACTGCTGCGTTCATATCAATCGATAATACATGACAGGTCAGCCAATTGCTCGTTTGCACTGAGAGGACAATAGTTTGAAACCTGCTTTTGTGTGTGTGTGTGGATTTGGAGACCAGAAACTTTTCCTTAGTTCAGTTCCTTACTGTTCCTCAAATGATTTTCTGACTAAGGCAAAAAGCTTCTCATGTGAGAAATCAGCCTAACAAAGATGTCGATGTTAGCACAGTTCTAAGCAGTAAGTCATATTGGCACTTCCACCGGACAATATTTCTATCTAATGCAAGTAGTGATCCAGAGCCCTGCCACCTACCAGATACCTGGAGGCGGGGCCAGACTGCTCGTCGTCGTCTCACAGCGCAAAACCTGGAAGGATTTGCTCATACTGTCAAACTGATTTCAAAGTATTGTTGCTCTGAGATGAAAACTCTAGGAGGGATTTTATGCCTGCGTTTCAGTGCAAAACATCTGAATAAGCTGTACACCCAAGTGGGTGACTATTTCCTCTGAGCTGCCGTGTTTGCCCCTGTGCAGTGGATCAGTGTCTCCTGAGTGGGTGACAGGTTTTCATTCCCTATCTTGCATGTATTATGGTTACTTGTCATTTTATAATGGAGATCTAAGAATTAAAGTTTTGTGGTAGTTTCTGGACAAAGGAAGGCTAAACATTTGCCAAGAGCTGAGTGTATTTCGGTTAACGACGAAAGGGTCACGACAGCATAGGGTGCCAGCTGTTGGCCACACTGCAGGGAATGCGCTGGCGTGCATATATTTTCAACTACACTTTTCATAACTTTATGGTGTAGCCATCATGACTAAATCAAGCCACCATTTGGTACGTAAGGTCTCAAACTGAAATTTATTTATTTTTATAAATGAATTTTAAAAGAAAAAACATTACCTACTTCTTTTAAAACTAATAATTAACCTGCTGATAGGCTTTTTGGATGCTTTTTGCACAAATTTTCTTTGTAAACAACTTGAGTGAGTAGGATAGGTTTATGATGAAGGTAGGTTGGAGGGTAGCATTGTAAACCTGACATTTCTCAGCTCGTTTGGCTTATATCATGGGCTTTATTATTTTCATATGCTTAGAAAATGACCAACCAATCAAATTGCCATTAATGTTTGGAAAGTCAGTTAACGCACATGCACAATAATCTCCTAAAAGCTATAGAACACATCTGTAGTCGACACTATGACAGCACCGTTTGATAAAAGGCATGCCAGTTGCATTTCATAACACATCAAAATATGGTAACATTTCTATATAAATTAACAGTAATACCTCAAAACTGCTCTGGTAGTAGTTTTTTAATGGATTGAAATTTAAAATTTAGTAAATGTCCTAAAATTACTTATGAAATAAACTTTACCAATTGACTAAAATAATGCATGTTAACAGTTTGTATTTGCATGTGAAAGTAGGCCACCAGAGAACCCTTATTTCGTATGCAAATGTTTAAATTATTTTAAAGACTCTTGTTTAAGAGCTTTAAACATTACATTGGGTGAATCTCAGTTTTAAAGTTTTCTAGGGCACTGTTTGAACTCTTTCGGTTTGGTGAGAGCCACACCCTCCGAAAGCCTGGGCTTAATCCTGCAAACAACTACCAGGAAGGGTGCGAGGCAGAGGGAGTGTTATCTGTAGATGTATATTGATATGACCTAGGAGAGTGTGCTTTTTAAAATAATGACTTGTTTACCGTTGTTATTAAAATGTGAGAAACTAAACCCCCAAAATGAGAATTTTATTTACGCTCACAAGGTAAATATCTAGCACATTTCAGTCTTTGGTGTCACTTCTTTATAAAGACTGATTTGAGCATTATGATCACCTCTCACCAGAGCATTAGAATGTAAATTCTTCAACAGCATTAATGAGGTTTGCCAAGTGCGTTAAAGAGGTCACTTGTATGGTGTGTCTGCATGAGATCCTGTGCAGAAAGTAGTGTAAGAAAAGGGCATATGACACAGTTAAATTTATAGACATTTGATTAGCATCACTTTTTGTTGCCAAAACAATTTCTTGCATTTAACCTTCTCTTATCCATGACATGTACCCAGCACTTCAGCTAAATTAGGTAATTTCCAGAGGGTAGTTCACTAACAGCTTGTGGAGTGTAGTCTTACCATCTTTAGCCTAGTCTGACCTTAGGCCTATCTTCCTCTTCATACTACTAAAATAGCATACCTTTACAGTATTCTTCTTTGTCCTGGTTTCCAGCTATTTGGCATCACTTCTGATAGCTGGTATCAGTTGGAACCTGATGTGTCTTAGAACTTGTGTGCACACTGAGCAGTCCTCCCTATGTGAATCCTCTCTCAGCTCAAGCTTTCCTTCTTTCCCATACCTCCTGAGGTCACCCTGTTGGGGGATCTTTGTTTCCTTCCCCGTGACTTAACTTCCGGTCAGTGTCAGAGTAGCTAAGAATGCTTGTAAATACTGTAATATATTTATTAATATTTAAAATGCATTCATTCAGTGGACAGTTTAAATTAACTCTTCCAAGACAAGTAAAAATTAAATAATTGATAAGTACATCGACTTAACAGTCTTACTAGATAGAGTTCAAGTCTTAAGTCTTTCAAATTAAACAAGAAGGTTGTTATGTAGGAGTTTTTAAATGATCTTACATTTGAGATTATGTGATTAGCACCGTGCACTCATACCATGAATTTCTTAAGGCTTTTAGTTTTCTAACCATATTAATAAATATAGGACTGGATTTCAGGTGTCACAGAGGAGACATCTGAAAGTTTTAAATTATGTTGCTATTTGCTAAAGCAAATTTTTGCTAAAGCAAAGTAGCAGAAAATTTTGTACATGTAAAACTGTTGAAGAGCCATAGAGAAATGTTCATACTCACCGGACTTGTATGAAAGTCAAGTTGGTGTTGGTATTCAGGGTGACATGACAGTACTAAATGTTTTCCATTAAAATCTTTTATTTTAAAATTTATCTAGGGAAAAATAAAACACCTTTTCATCATACCTTCTGCATTGAGTTTCTGTTGTGAAATGGTGATGTCTTTTGGTAACTAGCTGTCAGAAACTCCCAACCTAGGTTGGGAAGACAGGATACTTTTATTATCAGCAGCTTATGATCACTTTGAGAAATATAATCTAACAGGGACCACACTGGAAAAATAATCAAAAATGGAGCCACCACCATAACTGCTATGTTACCAAGCAGTCACGACTCCTTTTTTACCTCAAGAGGGTAGGAAATTAAAACTCTGTAAATAGTACATAACATTTTATTATATAACAAGTCATATATATGGAGACAAATTGTATGTAGAAAGATCATAAAGCTTTTGTATGTTTTATAAAGGGAATTCCTCAAGGAATATATTTCTAAAATGTCCCATGATAAGAAAATGTATTGTTATTGCACTTAAATTGCTTGAGAAAAAAATAGGAAAGTTAAACCCAGAATGAACTTAGGAAAGTTCTTATGTTAAATAAATAGAGAGCATCATTTAAGGTATTTACATATCTTAAATATTACACAATACTGAGTTTGACATTCATACACACAAGCTACTCCCTTATTTGCCAGATGTATCTTAGGATCTCCTTCGCCTGAAGTTTCTCTGTGAGATGTGTATGATGACATTTCTGTGTACGTCCAGCTGATAATCTAAATGTGCACTGACTTTCTCAGGCTAAGTCAGAGTCCTTGCCTCCTGCCTTCTATTCCAGCGATACACTTTGGAGGCCGTAAAGGAGAAATCTTTGGGTAACCTGTATTTAGCAATATCTTTCTTTTTTTCTTCTCAGCCCCAGTGGAGGAAAAGATAGATAGTTATAAGTGATCATTGTCTAGAATTTCATAAAGAGAACTTTTAGGAAAGGGCCTGATTGCACATGTGTTTAGAGACCCCAGTTCTGCCTTCTCTGCAGAATGTGCATGTACGTGCAAAAGCACACACACGTTCATTATAAAGCTCATGAAGGGTAAGCTCCTTCTTCCCTCATGTCAGCCAAAGACCCATCTCCTAAAATATTTAATAGCTAAAAACCAACTTAATATAAAACTCTGCCTACACTAATTAAATGTCTAGGCGCAATTACCTAGCAGACTGAATTTACACTATTATTTTGGCTCATTCCATTAAAATGTATTCGATGTACAATTTACGTATTTAGAATAGATCTTACTGTGCAAAAAAAAAAAAAAAAAAAAATTCCACAGCTCTGTTTCTACATCAGAATCTTGGATTTTGAAATTCCATTAAATTTTGATACCGGCAAAATCTGAGCTACTACAGTGTTATGGAAATAAAAGGGCTTCAAAACTTATGGGCCACAGCTCTCAAAACGTGAGCTTTGAAAAATGCGACATCAAGAAGTTGTTTTATGTCCCTGGGGCTTAAGAACCGAAGAATCATCTTGATGTTTGAACCTATGCCATGTTCAACACAACTCAGTGTTCAGATTTCCTTTGCCACCCAGAGTGTCAGACACTGTCAGATGTGTACTAGTAATGCTCTTGCAAGCTGCGCTAATGAATCTGATCCTCTGTGAACTGAAAAAGGGAAAAACGCCCTTCCCTTGTGTGTAGCCAGCAGGGAAGGACAGCCTTAAGCAAGCCTGCTCACTTGGAGTTTGCCCTTCTATATGTTCTTTTTTGTGTTGGCGTTCCCTTTTGACAAAAGGAATCAGCTGTCATTCCCTGGCCTACCTTCCCCTGGTCCTTTTCCCTAGGGTGAGCAGAGAATGTCACATCCCAACTCTTCCCAGGAGTAGCAGTGTTTAGGAGAGTGAGAATGCCAAAAAAGAATTGAGGATTTCTGTAGGGCTAACCTGAATATCAAGGCCCTAAGCAAACGTTGTATTAACACTGAAGGAAAGCATGTGGGAGAAAGAGAAAGAAGGAACAGCAAGATTCTTCTGCACACGTAAATCTTCCAAACGATGTAGCTACTGCAGTGTAGTATCTAAACGTATAAACAGACAAAAAAAGAATAACTTCTGCTTTTCAGGGGAAGAAACTTTGATTTTAGACATCCCAAAGAGAAAAGAAGCCTAAGAATATTTCAGCTTGTCCACCAAGGAAGGGAACATGATGACATTAAAAGTCCTCTGGGTCATCTTACCACAGTCAAGGTCGTTTCGGAAGTCAGATCCACAGAAGTTGGACTAAGCACCGTGGGCATAACTGGCTGGACATTGCCACCTCCAAGTGACTCTTGTGACAGCTTAAAGTTTCCTCCAGGTGTAGCCAGTTCCTATGACACCTTCATCATAGGAACTGGACCTCTCTCTGTTCCAAAATGTTACTAGCAAAAATGACTTTTTAAGACTCGGGAGCTTTCATCTTAATAACTGAAATAAACTAGCCTATAATCAATGAGGCAGATTCTTTTCAGCAGTATACCTGGTTTCAAGTACCTGAAATGGTTCTAACTAAACTATGCTAAACAGCTATCTGACATTGGGAAAGTTCTTTAATATTTCTGGATTTCAGTTTCTTTCATTTAAAAGCAAGGGACCAACAAGGTGGTCTCTAAAGTCACTCTTTTCTTTCTAAACAATTTTTCTGTCTCGATGACAAACCTGATTATGTATATTACATGAATGCAAGAAAAAGTGTAAAATATGCTGCATTTATTAGAAAATTTGGGAGGCAAATTCAGTTTTATGAATTGTTGTAAAGAACCTGAGTCTACTTCCCAAAATTAAAAAGAAAAACCGTGGAAAGATGAGTTGACGTATATTAAAAACAGACACAAAAATAAACCCCTTTGCACCAGCCATTTTGCGTCAGCAATTTCCAGTTACCGGCGGTTCATCTCCCAGCCCCGTGCAATGGAAAGACCTTGTCTATCTTGGCAAGTCTTTGTTCCCACAGTGTGATGTGTATTCCTGTTGGAGATAATGAAAGGAAGCAAGTAGCTGTAGGGGCAACTACATATAACAGACTATTTTAATTGCATTAAAAGGAAATAAAAATATAGATAACTCCTGTTATCCAGCTTAGTCTAAAAAATAGTTACCACAGCTACAGGGAGTCCCTGATATATACGCCTCCCATGGTACTAGTGGGATCCCCAGCCAAGAGGCTTGTCTCTTTGACCCTCAATGCTGTAGACCCCATCATTGCCTGAGCTCTCTTCTCCACCAAATTTGATCTCTGCTGTTGACTTTTAGAACTGAAAGTGATCCAAAAAGACATTTGGTCCACCTGCCGGTAAATGGCAAGCCCTCAGCTTTGTTTTAAAATGTCCAGGATCAGGCAGACCCTTTTCTCTGTGAAGTTCCATCATCAAACAGGCCTAATAGTTATGAAGTTCAGCCCTCATGTAGTTTATTGCCGTCGTTTACTCCCTGGTTCTGCCTCATGTGGCTCTACGCATGTGCCTACTCTCCCTTCCAAGTGGCTGTCTTAAATAGCTTCTTAATCCTCATATCTCTCTGGAACACTACCTATTCCTACATCCCACTGCACTTAGCACCTAACATCCTACTACGTCGTTCCATGAAGGTAGAGATCTTTGTCAAATTTCCTCACTGCCAATCGTGTTTCTGGAAAAATACCTGGCATGTAAGAGGTGCTCAGTAAATGTGGAGTGAATGAATGAATGAATGAATGAGCGGGTTCAATATAGAAATGAGAATAAGAAATATCAAGATGTCTTCTAAACAATTGACACAATTTGTTGTCTGTGTTCATTAACAGATAAATGCCACATAGAGCCCTGTGTTTTTCCTTTAACTCAGGAGTACAATTCAAAATCAACAAATCACTGCAGCCCTGAAGTGGCTGATTAGAAGAGAGAGTCAGCAGCTCATGCCGTTAGCATGGTTGACTTGGAGCTTGCAGAAACCCTACTTGCCAGTCTGAGTTTCCTGCCTCACTCTTGTAAATGCCACTCACTTCTGCTTCTAGAGCGCCTGGGCAGAATCGCTGTGCACAGTTCTGCCTCCCTGATCCAGCTTTTTGCCATTAAAAACTTGACATGCAGATGTATAGAGACCCTGGAGATCTATATTCGAAGCAGCTACATAAACATACAAAGTATATTTTTCAGTACTGAGTTCATACTCATTAAATTTTACTATTTTTACAGTATGGTAGTTAACTCTTACTAGTAATCATAACATTTTGATTAAAATGTATGTGCCAACTAGGCTGAAATAAAAAAATAAAACTATTTCAAATTTTTCATATTAATACATTTGGCCCATAAAAGAAAATAAAAATGTGTAGATAAGCTTTATGATAGAAGATATTCTGTGCTGTGTGTTACTATTAGTATATAATTTAGAAAATATTTTGGTAATTTTCAGTAGCTAATAATAGCTACAAGTTATTGAGCACTTACTCTATATCAGATACTGTGCTAAGAATCCTCAGTCACATTATTTCTTTTTAATACTCAGCTCTGAAGTAGGTAATATTAACATTCCTCTTTTACAGACGGGAAACAGAAATAGCAACAATATCATTTACCCAAGGTCAAACCACTAGCCCAGCATCAAACTTGAGGTCTCTCCCCTTCCAAGCTGTACTCATAACCATGCTGCATTTCCAGCTGCTTTTCTTAACTGCTGTGATTCTGAATCCAGCCTCAAGTTGCAAAGCATGTAATGAATACCCAGAACTGTGCATGTAAAGTAAAACATCTCATCTTGTCTCCTAAAGAACTTTAAACTTGCCAGGCAAATATATATAGGAACAGTTAAAGTCCAAGGCAATATAAACCTAGGAATTTATAGTAAGCTGTGAGCTGGTGTCAGTCAAGGACAGCTTCATAGAAGTAGATTTGAAGGTGAGTTCAGAGGAGGGAGAGGACCCAGTATATCCCCAAATACAATCTGATGACCACCTGTACTGGAGTCGTCTGGGCCAATGCCTAGGCCTTGGTTCTGACTTTTTCCAAAAAAAAGAATGAGAACCCTCTCTAACCTTTTAATCAAGGAAGGTTATGATAGGATTATTTTTGAGTAATTCGATAAGAAGCAGAACAGAATGAAAGGGAGACCAGTTAAAAGGCAATTGTACGAATTTAGTATAAGGTGAAAGTATTTGTTATCTATTGCTATGTAACAAATTACCCCCAAACTCTATGGCTTTAAACAATAAACATTTATTATCTCACAAGTTTCTATAGGTCAGGAAATCAGGAACAGCTTTAGTTGGGTGGTTCTGGCCTGGGGTCTCTCATGATCTTGCAGTCAAGATGTCAGCTGGAGCTGCAGGCAGTCGAAGACTTCACTGGAGCCAGAGGCCTACTTCCGAGATGGCTACTCACACAGCTCCTCTCTATCAGGCTTCTTCAGTGTGTGTCCTCACGACATGGCAGCTGGCGTACCCCCCAGAGCAAGTGATGCAAGAATGAGCAAGGTGCAAGCTGCAGTATTTTACGACCTGGCCTGGGAAGTCATACACCGTCATGGCATATTCCGCAGTAATCCATTGACCCCACAGGTCAGCTCTGCTCAGTGTGGAGGACTACATGTGGGCCTGGTCACCAGGAAGCAGCCTTCTTGGGGGCTGTCTTGGAAGCTGGCTACCCCAGGTGGTAAGTACCCGAAGCAGCCTGGGACAGTGAATATGAGAAGACAGACTTGATCTGAGACCTTTTATAGGAATATTTGCTTTCCAAATGGCTACAGAGAGAGCAAGAGGAAGAAGTCAAACAATAAGTTTTCGTATTTGGGATATGGAAGTAGCATTAATTAGAAATGAGGGAAAGGAAAGCAGTTTGGTGGAAGGGACCAAATTTAGTTTTATTTATGTCAATTGAGAGATGTAGTGGAATCTTTAAAAAGGTCAACTTAACAAACTTTTTCTGTCAAGGGCCAGACAGTAAATATTTCAAGCTTTGGGCCTCTGACAGTCTCTGTCATGTACTCGTCTGTTGGTGGGCTTTAGTTACAAACTTTAAAAATGTGAAAATTTTTGCTCAGGCTGTAGTTTGCCAACCTCTGCCCTAAGCAAACTGTCCTATAACAGCAGAGAACACAAGCACAGACCCTGATGAGAAGTCAAGACTGGGAACCCAAATCAGTTCCGATGAAGCCGATGTTCCTAATTCCATCCCCGCCTGGCAGAGTGCTCTGAAGGACTCCACAGCCCAGTGAGGCCCAGCGCCAGTGGCTGCGGCACTGTGGGCCGTGCCCTCGCTGAGGTGTCACGTGGCTCTCTGGGTCAGCCTTCTGAGGAGGGCATTTTACAAATGAGGAAGCCTCAGCCACGTAATCTGCCCAGGTTTACTCCTCATGCCTACGATCCACAGCTGGCTCACAAGGATACCCTCCTTAGCCCCTAAAGTTACCAGAATAACCCTGCCTCTCCTTAGGATACTGAAGCTGTTACAGAACCTATGAAAATCTGTTCTTAATGTATTGGGCATTCACTCAGGCTCAGTCATAAGTAGAGATCTTCTAGGGAAGACATCCAGGAAAAAAAAAATAACAAAGAAACTCTTAACAGACACCCAGCAGTTAACTGCTACTTCAAAGCGTGCCTGCTCTTTTCTAAACAGAGGACAGAAATGTTGTCACCCACTCTTTGGAAGCCAAAAGCCACTGGCTCAAATCAGACAGACACAGTTTTAATAGTTGGTTCTATGCCAAATGGGTGGAAGCGTCTTCAAAGACTCTTCAGAGCCATCACTCTCCTACAAGAAGTGAAGCCTGACTCCAGAGAGCTGGCGATCCGCCCACAGTCACAGCGTGGCAGCAGTGGCCTAACCAGCAGCAGGCACAGACACGCTGTCCCCAGGAACGCCCGATGGGCTCGGAGCCCTGGAAAGCCCAGCTCCCAAGGGGACCTGCCACACTCCTCTCGAACATCATCCACTTTTGGTTTCTCTGAGAGTTCACACACTAGTGCATTCGACTTTCATTCCTACCAAACTCAAGGGCTGCAATCATGTAAACTGGAAATGAAGGAAAGGCAACAGAATTCTGGATTTATTTGTGTTTTTGGCAAAATAATATAACCTTAGACCAGTAATATGACATTATCAAAATACCTAGTTTTTCCCGATACTCATTTCTTCTCAGAAAAACTAAACTGGTTGGTTTGGTTACAGCATAAGTAAGGAAAACTGTATCACAGTTCATATTCAGAAACTAAAATGAAGTAGGTTTTATGTTACTTGCTATATGTATATCATTAAAAACTCGTCTCCTAAATTAACTCTAAGGGCCCTGGTCAGTGAAAGATAATGAAAGCTATTAAATAAATTAAATGTGCATGTGGAACGGCTGTGATGTCTGTAGAACAGGAAACTTCAGTACTGGCCAGTCAGCAGCAGAGCACCAGGCCCCATACCCAGCACTCCATGGAAGAGTCAGTGGCCCTTGGCCTGGTGAGCTCCACTGACCTGGCAGAACCTCTGGCTCCAAGGCCAACCTCGGGCTCTAATGTTTAAAACCACTGTGCCATCCCTCTGAAATAGCATTTCTGAGAAATCAAAAGAATATTCATGGTTTAATATCCCAGCACACTTGAGGCTCGAAACCCACAAGAATCTTCTATTTGAGTGTGGGAAGTTATAGAGTATGAAAAAGCCATTCTCTTCTTATGCTGATATTTTGGTTTCTAGGGAAGGGATATCAAAGATTTAAATTAACTTCTTGTTTAGTAAACAACATTTCCACACAAAAAAACAAACGTAAGTCATAGGCCAAGATGTAGCAAATTCATTCCCTTTCTAGAATCCCTTTCCTATGTGTCTAGGCTGCACTAATCGTGATTTTTCCTTCTGACAAACCAAGTGTAGAGCAAGAGTGTCCACAGCCTAGGGTGGATGATGAATGCCCATTGACTTGCTGCTCAACCTTTGTCTCCGTGTCCTCGGTGCAGGAAGCTCGAAGATCAGGTGCTCCTGGTGCTTCATGCTCTGGTGCAAGCCAGGGCTAGGAGGCTCTCCTGCTCTGCCTTACATGGGCCACTCACCCACTCCAAGGCCGCGTGACCCTGTGGAGAGAACGGCACTGAGGAACCTCCCAGGGGGCTGTGTCCACATGTCAACGAATGAGATGAAGGCCTCTGTCAGGTGCCATCATGCTTATGTTCTAACACCTCTGCTAGAGGGCATCTCAGGAAATGAGACCACCCTCCGAGTGATGGCAGTACCTGCTGAAGATCAATGCCACAGTGATATTGACAGATATTCATTATGAAGCGATACTATATTAGTAAAGTTGAGCTTTCGAATATTTTCTCAAATTAGAAATCCAGGTTAAATTTCACATGGCTGCCTGCACCCAGCTTTCATGATATTTTATCATACATTCGCTTATGGTGAATTGCAAATAGAAAGAGTTATATAAATAAATATTGAATCCATTTCTAGACCAAATGAAAGTTACAAAGCCAAACAATTTCACACTAAACAAATTTTGAAAATAATCACTATTTCTTTGTTACTTAATGACTGACCCCATCAAGAAAGATATATATTTTTATTCCACTTCACTCCACCAAAAATTTGAAGTGGCTAAATAACTGGCATTTACAACTGTCCTTGCTCTAAAAAGCAATCTTCCTCCTAAACTACACTGGGACCTCTGTGCACCTTAATCATTGTAGAGGATTCAAGCTCTACCCATTCTGACTCACTTATCCCTGCTTTAAAAATGTGGTTTCCAAAACCACAAATTTCCAGATTTCCCTGTAGAATAGAACTCCCTACATGACAGTTTTTAGACCATTACCTCCAAGAGGTTATACAGAGTTACCTTGAGTGGAAGTTGAACAAGAGGCTGTCACTGGAGAAAGGGCTCAAACAGTGTCCAGGGAGATGCACGCCTGTGAAGAACAGTCTGCAGTTTGCAACAGACTACCAGATGTTTACCCTGTACCAAGTGCCTTTACAAATCCAGCGCTTATCTGCAAGGAGCCCTCAAATCTTTCAGCAGTTAAGACCGGTGCTGTATAACTAATCCTTAAGAAGGAACTTTTCAAGATAATGTTGGTTAAAAGTAGAAAAAAGACACAAAACAGTACATACAGTATGATCTCATCTGTTTAATAAAAGAAAGAAAAGAAAACATCACACATACACTTCCATATGTATAAAACATGTCTGGAAGCTTTTGTAAAAATCAGGAGTCAACTGGCAGAGGCCAGTCACTCTTCCTTTACAGGTGAGGCCATTACTCTAACACAGAAACTCTTATACTTTTTTTAAACCATAAACATGGATTGCTTTCATGTATTTTTAAAATTAGTCTTGTTTATTAAAAGTGAACAGAACTTTGATTTTTAAGATGGTGGAAAAAAGATCTTTTGTCCTCATCTCTGAAAAATCCACAAAACGATCAGGAGAAAAACAGAACCACAAACCAGAAAATGCAGAGTCAGCAACCTCCCAGTCCATCACTTGAAGTTGGAAAGCAGAGGCAGGAGCAGTGACGTGGCACAGTGGGTCAGACACAGCCGTTTGGAGCCTGGGAAGTGTCCAGAGCGAGGGCAAGGGATAGGCTGAAGGGGATGATTTCACAGCCCAGGCCCTAAGACCCCTGGGTCCCCACACGTACATCCCAAGAGGCTGAGGAGTCTTGTCAGGAGAAACTAAACCACTCTAGAGAAAAGGTTACTGGGAGTCAAGGAAAAAGCCACAGGACACCCTGCAGTGACAGCTTAGAGTGAAGCCCGGCGTTCATCGAGCCTTGCTCTCCCTGGGACTCATTTCATTATGGTTGTCAGCGTGAACAGACATCTGAGGAGAGCTTCCAGGGTGGTGAGATGCCAGGGACATGGAGGCACAGAAGAAAGCTTCTTCACGTATATTTCTGCAGAGGAGGGAGGACACTCCATCTTGTGAAGCAAGAACAGGATGTTATAATCAACCAAAATGAAAATTAGTGAAAGAGTTAGAAGATAAAGTCCAGGAAACCTCTTGGTAGAAAAGGAAAGTATTAGAAAATTACAAATTTTCTAATTTGTAATTATAAAATTACCAGGAAGCTTAACATATTATTAAGAAGACTTCCAGAAAAAGAGAAGAGAAAAAAGAGTGGAGAAGTTATCGAAGAAGTCATTACCAGAACCAAGGGATGACCAAATTCCCAGCACTATGATGTGTTTTATGTCTGGTCGACCTGATCTCGGCTGTATGTATGTATGTACATATGTAAGTATGTATGTATGTGTATTTGTTTAAAACTATGTATCTTCTTTTTTACTGAGGTGAAATTCATATAATTTAACTGTTTTAAAGTATACAACAGTAGTATTGAGTACATTCACAACATTGTGCAGCTGCCACTTCTATCTAGTTCCGAAACAGTTCCATCATGACAAAAGGAAACCCCAAACCTGTTAAACAGAGTCTCCCCATCTGTCCCTCCCCCTACCCCGTGGCAAACACCACTCTGCTTTCTGTCTATATAAATTTACCCATTATAGATATTGCATGTAAATGGAGTCATACATTACATAGCCTTCTGTACATGGCTTCTTTTACTTAGTGTAATGTTTTAAAGATTCATCCATGTTGCAGCATGTATCAGTACTTCATTCATGTTTATGGCTGAAAAATATTCCAGTGTATGATTTTGCCATTTTGCCATTTATCAGTTGAAGGATATTTGGGTCATTTCCACCTTTTGGCTCTGAATGCTCCCATGAACATTCCTGTACAAGTACTTGTTTTCAATAGTTTTGAATATATAACGTTTTGCATTACCACTAGCATGAACAAAGTTTCCAGTTTCTCCATATCTTTGCCAATGCTTGTTATTTTCCATATCTTCTTTGGAAAAATGTCTTTTCGGATTCTTTGGCCATTTTTATATCGGATTCTCTCTTCGTTGTTGACTTGTAAGAGTTTATATATTCTGATTAGTAGACCCTTTAACAAATAAATGATTTGCAATGTTTTTCTCCCATTCTGTAGTTTCTTTTCACTTTCTTGATAGTGTCCCTTGATGTACAAAAGTTTTTAAGTTTTATAAAGTCGAATTATCTATTTTTTCTTTTGTTCTTCATGCTTTTATTGTCATATCTAAGAATCCACTGCCAAACATGTGACCGTGATATTTACACCTATGTTTTCTTCTAAGAGTTTCATAGTTTTTGTTCTTATATTTAGGTCATTATCCATTTTGAATTAGTTTTTGTATGTGGTGTGAGATAACAGTCCGACTTCATTCTCCTATATGCAGATATCCAGTTGTCCCAGCACCATTTGTTGAAGACACTATTCTTTCCTCATTTAATTGTTTTGGCACCCTTGTTGAATATCAATGGACCATAGATAAATGGGTTTATTTCTGAACTCTCAATTTGAATCCTTTGATCTATATGTCTATTTTACACCAGGCCTACATTGCTTTCATTCAAAGCTTTCTAAGAAATTTTGAAATGGGAAATTGAAGAGCTCTCCAACTGTGTTCTTCTATTTCAGTATTGTTTGGGCTATTCAGGGACCCTTAATATTCCATATAGATTTGAGGATTGGCTTTTCTATTTTGTGAGGGTGAGGATGGGGAGCTGTAGGAATTTTAATAGAGATTGCATGTAGAATGTTTTAGGTAATATTGCCATCTTAACACTATTAAGTCTTCCAATCCATAAACAAGGATGTCTTTCCATTTATTTATGTCTTATTTTGTTCAGCAATGTTTTGTAGTTTTCTGTATACAAGTATTTCACCTTCTTGTTTTAATTTATTTTTATATATTTTATTCTTTTGGATGCAATTGTAAACTGCATAGTTTTCTTAATTTTCTTTATAAATTATTCATGGCTAGTGTAAAAAAAAAACACAACTGATTTTTATGTGTTGGTCTTACACCCTACAATTTTGCTAATTTCCTTTATTAGCTTTTTGTGGATTCTTTAGGATTTTCTATATATAGGATCATGTCATCTGTGGGTAAATATAGTTTTACTTCTTTCTTTCCAGTTTGGATGCCTAATATTTCTTTTTCTTGTTTAATTGCGCAGGCTAGAACTTCTAGTATAATGTTGAATAGCAGTGTTGAAAGGGGGCATCTTTGTCTTGTTCTTGATTTTATGAAGAAAGATTTCAGTCTTTCACCATTTGAGTAGGATGTTAGCTGTGGGATTTTCAAAAATGCCTTTATCATGTGGAAGCAGTTCCCTTCTATTCCTATTCCTAAAATATTTCTAGAATTTCTATTTCTATTCCCAGAATAGTGTTTTTTTTCCTATCATGAAAGGTAATAAGTTTTGTTAAGTGCTTTTTCTGTATCAGTTGAGATGATCATATGGGTTTTTTCCCTTAGTTCTATTTCTAAGGCATACAACATTGATTTTTGTATGTTGAAGCATCCTTGCATTCCTAGGATTAATCTCACTTGGTCATGTTATATATCTTTTTAATTAGATTCAGCTTGGAAGTAATTTGTTGAGGATTTTTACATCAATATTCACAAGAGATATTGGTCTATAGTTTTATTTTCTGGGGTGTCTTTGTCTGACTTTGGTATCAGGGTAATACTGGTTCCACAGAATTAGGACGTATTCCCTCCACTACTTTTGGAAAAGTCAAAGGTTGGTATTAATTCTAATTAAGATTTGGATTTTGTTAGGAGATTTTTAGTTACTGGTTAAGTCTATTTACTTGTTATAGATCTGTTGAGATTTTCTATTTCTTCTTGAATCAGTTTCGTTAATTTGTATGTTTCTAGGAATTTGCCCATCTCATCTATGTTTTCTAATTTGTTGGTGTATAATTGTTCAGAGTATTCTCTTATATCCATTTATTTCTGAAAGGTCTATAGAAATGCCTCCACTTTCACGTGTTTTTTTGTTGTTTTTTGTTTTTTTTTTTTTTACTTTGAATCCTCTTTTTTCTCGGTCAGTCTAACTAAAATAATGGTTTGTCAATTTTGCTGATCTTTTCAATGAACCAAATTTTGGTTTCAATAATTCTATTGTTTTCTATTCTCTGTTTTATCTCCTCTCTAACTTTATCATTCTCCCCTTCTGCATAGCTATGGGGTTAGTTTTTTCTTCATTTTCAAGGTTCTTAAGTCAGGTTAATGATTGAGATCTTTCCTCTTTTTTAATGTAGATGTTTGTAACTATGAATTTTCCTCTAGGCACTGTTCTCACTGCATCCCATACATATTCATGTGTTTTCATTTTTATTCGTCTCAAAATATTTTATAATTTCACTTGTAATTTCGACTCATTGGTTATTATTAGATGTTTTTAAAATTTCACATATTTGTCAATTTTCCAGTTTTCCTTATGCTATTGAATTCTAATTTCATTTCATTGTGTTCACAAAAGATACTCTGTATGATTTCAGTCTTCTTAAACTTGAGATTTGTTTTTGGCCTAACAAATGGTCTATGCCATTTCATGTGTTCTTAAGAAAAATATGTATTCTGCTATTATTGTGTGAACTGTTCTATATATGTCTGTTAGATGTCTGTTAGATGAAGTTGGTTTAGTGTTAAGTCCTCCATTTCCTTATTTATCTTCTGTCTAGATGTTCTATTCATTATTGAAAGAGGATTATTGAAGTCTCCAACTATTGTAGTTTTATCTATTTCTCCCTTCAGTTCTGCTAATATTTACTTCATATCTTATTGGGTTATATAGTTTGGAGTGTATATTATCTTCTTGATGATTTAACCTTCTTATCAATATGGCCTTCTTTGTCTCTTGTAACAATTATTGATTTAAAGTCTATTTTTCTCCCTGATATTAGTATGACTACCCATTTCTCTTCTGGTTACTATTTGCATGGAATATCTTTTTCCCTCCTTTCACGTTCAACCTATTTGTGTCTTTGGATCTAAAGTGAGTCTTTAATAGGCAGCATATATAGTAAGATCATGTTTTTTTATCCATTCTGCCAACTTCTGTCTTTTAATTGGTGAATTTAATCCATTTACTTTTAAATTACTGCTAAAGCAGCACTAACTTCTTACATTTTGCTCTTCGTTTTCTACAAATTTCATATCTTCTTGTTCTTGAATTCTTTTCACACTGCGTTATGTTGTGTTTAATTTTTTTTTTTTCTAGTATACCCGTTTGATTTCCTTTGTTTCCTTTTCTATGTATCTTTTTAGTTATTTTCTTACTGGTTACCCTGGTGATTATAATTAACATCTTAGATGTATAAAAGTCTAGTTTGGATTGCTACCAACTTAGCTTCAATAGTGTATTAGGTTTCTTTAAAGAAACAGAATGAGGAGAGAGAGAGAGAGAGAGAGAGAGAGAGTGTGTATGTAGATTTATTTTAAGGAGTTGGCTCACATGATTATGGAGGTTGGCAAATCCTGAACCTGTAGGGTCGGTTAATTAAAATTCATTAACCACTTCCCAGGTTGGTGTAAGTATTTGATTAGAATCCAGAATTCTACAAAAGTTGATTCTGTCATTTTTTTTGCCAGCTTACTGATTGTTTCATTGGAGGGACTGATCTTAGAGTGCCCACCTTTGCTATTTTCCATGATATCGCTACTTATATATTTTTTGAACTTTAATTTTGAAATTATTATAGAGTCACAGGGAGCTGCAGAGATGGTACAGGAGCACCCTATGTATCCTCCACCCACTTCCTCCCAATAACATCTTACATAATTATAGTACAATATCGAAACCAGGAATTAAACACATACAACACAGTGAATTTTAAAAGACCCTTTCAAACAAGGCTTACTCATATGAAATTTCACAACATCAGGATAAAGAGATCCTAAAAGCTTTTAGAGATGGGGCGGGGGGTGGGGGAAGCCACAAACGGAGGATGAAGAATCAAAGTGGAAAACAATGGAGCAATGCCTTTGAAATTCTAATGGAAGGTATTTTTTATCTAGAATTATATGTCCAGCCAAGCTATGAATGAGGTATGAGAACAGAAGAGGCATTTTCAGATGTGCCAAGTCTTAGAAGCTACTACGAGATGTCCTTCCCCAGTTAGTGGTAGGAAAGAGAGAAAGGAAGGCAGGGAATCCAGGAGACAAGGGCTCCAGGAAAGGAGACAGGTTGAGAAGATGCCCAGGAATGATGACAACCACACAGCTGCTTGGTCAGGGGAGAGTAAGACTGGGCTTCCAGGAAGGATGTCGCCAGGGAAACTGGAAAGATGTGTACTACCTAAGAAGTTTGAAAATATTGCAGGGTACTACAGAGAGTGGGTAAAGAGTGTGGAAGGACTCAGCCAGGGACTTTTAAAAAATAAAATTAAATAGACGAAAAGTATTATCTTCAAGGGAAAACAGTTATATAAGAAAGAAAATGTAATTATGGCATACTGTTTGGCTTGGTAATAAAAGTAATGTATTTTCAAAAGTATGGAAACTCTGTGCTTTTAACCATAAATTATGATATAGCTATTTTGGGGAAGATGAGAAAGGGAGATGTAAGAGAGAAAAAATAATAATCTACCACAACGGGAAGTCAACAGACAGTGTCTAAAATCGTTGACTCAAGAACTGGCAGAATTCACTTATTTATTTAGGAATCTATAAGTAAATGGCAGAAACTGCCAAAAGAGTTGAGAATCCTTTCAAAGGGTCAAACCTTGCTTTGTAGAAGGTGTAAGAGAAATAGTTTTTTCCATAAATCTTTTAACTCTATTTTACCTTAAGCTATGTGCATAAAATAGGTTGATAAAAATAAAAATGAATGTAATTTCATTTTGGATTGGAAGTACTATTATCAAATAAAAAGCATTGTCTAAAAAAACAGTGAAACATAGTTCTACCCATCCTTTACAGAAGAGACCTTCTCTACAGTATTTATAACTTGAAACATACTGAAAGAGATTTTACATTTTACTTTTGAAAATGGGAAAATTAAAACTCTCAATTACAAGTGCCTTGAAGCTAACAGGACAGCGGAGTCCTTAAAATCATAAGCACTACTGCTGTGACCTCATAACAGTGGCTCTCCCTGTGAACGGGTCTGAATAGCGAGAAATGACATGGGCCTTCAGGACTTGGGGTCACTGGTCCCAGGAGGACAGGACAAACTAGTTGCAGGCCAAGGACGGAGATCTCACGGTACTGTCAACCACACGTGTCACCGCCGGGGGTGGGTGCCCTTACTCTAGCATGTGCAGATCTGCGCAGCGATGAGGGGGAGAAGAGGGTGCACGGCAACGACATCTGAAGTGACAGATGGTAGCCAGATGGGTGAAGACAGTGGCGGTGAAGACTGTCAATTAAGGGACATGGGAGGGAAATGGGGAATAATCTGAAAAAAGATATTTAGTAAGATCCCAAGAGTTGGCCAGAAAGAGCTGAAAGCTGTTGCTAAGGAGAAAATAGACAAAGGCACAAGAACAACTGACTAAATGCTGGCATGCGGGTGGCGGTGCTGTGGGCATAGCCAGCATCCCAGACCCTGGCTCAGCAGTTGTGACAGCGGAGTAGCAGGTCATGGCCCTCATACTCCTGTTAGAGGTCTTCTTCCTCTGGGTCTCACTCTGTAGTGGACTAGAACTCTGCCTGCACCTTGGCCTGGCCTCTGATCCTGTGAGGTCACCACAGAGGAGGCTGGTGGAGGCTGTGAGCAGGCTGGTGGCAGATCCCAGCAGATTCCACATCTCTCCCAGACTGGGCCAGTGAACGTATTCAGGACTCGCTTCTTTCTTCCTTTCTTTCTCTCTTTCCTTCTTCTTTGATTTTTTGGGTGAGGCATCTGATTAAAGATTGAGGCAATTTAGCTCTAGTGTATGAGGAAATAGAATGGGACAGAGTCCACATCTCAAAGTGACACTATCGCATATACCACAATCCCCACACAAACCATGTTCACCCAGCAGGCAGGCTGTCTACATGTGGTCACCTTAGTAGTGCATCCATGGAAGAAAAGAGACCCAGCAATAGACCATGACCTTGAGTTCAAGATGACGGTGTCTGGCAAACCTAGGCTTCAGTGACTTAAGCAAAATCAGTAAGAAGCTCTTAAAGAAACCTGAACCACACGGCTCTCCTTTGCTGACTGAGGCACAAATGTGTACACAGATGCTGCAGGCAGGCAGGGAGACAGACAAACCGACCATGGGAAGCAGGGCCCAGTGCAGCACAGCAACAGCAAGTCAACAGGATGAGGAGTTTCAAGGCAGGAGTGTAAGGGTTCCCCAAACAGACGGCAGCAGGAAACTCTTGACTCTCTTCTGAGATATGAGGATGACTGCTGACCAATTAAGTGTCAAATCAGTTCTGACAGTCCAGTCACTGCTTGCCTAAGAAACCAAGGGATGTTTGTGAAGCTCAAGGAAATACTGAAAATGGCTTTTGCCACTAAAAGGAAATGGCCAGTGGCAGCCGCATGGCTGGACACTGGCTCACAGTGAGTGAGATGTACTGACCTTCTCCCCAGTACAGTGCTGGTGCAAGGGCACAGAATGGTCTTTAAAAGCACATGGCAAATATTCAAATCCTACTGCAAATGAAAAAAATCCTCCCATTAGCTCTTTAACACTGTCTGGCTCTCCTGATGAAAGCCTCTTTATCAAGCACAAGTTGTAGGAAATGTAACCAAGTGCTTCATTAAAGACAGCATAACAAGTGTTCAGGTTTCCCTTGAAAATAAATCCTGCCATGAAACAAGGAGATGAATTAGGAAGAAGATGAACCGCATAGCTTTTTCTCACTACCAAGATGCTAGATGCTGTGGAGCACAGGGCTAGAGACGTACGTGCATGCATCTCCATCTTGTAAACACCCTCCAGCACCGCACATCATGCACATGGTTAGCAAGTTGCTAACTTCTCTACCAGGTTAAAGAATACTGTAGTTACCACTGTTTATCACAAGGTGCAGATGTGGAACCCGTTAGCTCACAGCGCTTTCCGAATTTTCAATTATCCACTCAATAGCAGCCCACCCCTGGAGCAACACAGAAAGATTTCAACATGGTGTAAGAAATCTGCCACTCACTACAGATGGCAGCTACAAGCCTGTCATTTAAAGGCAGAAGGAAAGTGCTTTAGTTTTACAGAAGACACAGCAGTAACCATTTGTGAGCAACTTTTCCGTGTAAACAGGCAGTTTCTCAAGCCCAGAAATAAGGTACTACGTTATTCTGCCTAAAATTCTCCCAATAGCTTGGGCTATGCTGACACTTGCACCCCTCATCCGCACTGTCACCTCCTGAGTGCAGGACAAGGGGAAGCAGCAGCCACTTTTCACAGCCTCCTCTATGTGTCGTCCCTAAGCTCTGGCCCCTGAATCCCCAGATGACCTGCTTCTCCACCTCCATCTCCATCTCCTCTGCCCCATTCAGGTCGCCAGCTGTTCCAAGCACTTCCCCAACTGACTAGGGATACTGTCAAATGGTAACTCTAGCTACAATGAAGCAGAAATTCTCTATCAGGCCTTCAACACAGCAACCCCTCCAATAAGTGAATAAAAGAATTTTATTTGGCCGCACTGAGTTTACCCTGACTTTTCTCATAAAAAGTCTGATGCGGTGTTGGCTACACCCAATATTCAGTTCCTCCTCTAATTTTTTTTTTCACAAACATTTAGGGGCCTGCCCAAAGCCAGACCTTGGACACACAAGGGTCAGTAAGGTTCTGTCTCCTCTCAGGGGGGGCTCACAGTGGGGACAAGATGTGTGCAGCTTTGGGCACTGCGGTTCCCCTGCCTTCCCGGAACAAAGCCAAGCTACTGCATGTGTTTCTCAAGTCTAAATTTTTCTTAAAAAAAAAAAAAAGGGTAGATTGGTCAATCTATTAGTGACTAGACTAAACGCCAGCCATTAGTGGTTTTCCACTAAGTTGTGACTTAAGCAAGGTAGTAAGGGAAGTACAGCTTAGAGAGCATCTAAAAGATCTCATAATTGATGAAATGAAGCATCACTCTGACAAAAAAAAAAAAAAATCCCCAGGATAGAAAGGAGAAAGGGAAGAGTCAGGGGTGGTGGCAAAGGGAGAACAGCCAGGGGAAGATGTTAGCTTGTGAGGTAAGCTAAGGTAAAAAGCCAAGGCTCTGCTCAGGTGAGCGGCATTATCTTGAACTTCCACACATCCAAGCTCTCTTCATCAACTCTGCTGGAGAGCAGGGCAACCTGGACCCCGTGAGCAGTCTCTGCCTCACTACGACCGAGCCCTCCACCCAGGGGTCCCAGGGAGGACAGCCTCCTAGGTCCATCCTTTTTCCTCTCGCCTACACCAAGCTCACGCCCCAATCCTGCCAGAGGGGAGATGCAAGGTGGCAGCAGACTCCAGGGAACCTTTGCAAATGGAGAGGTTCCCAAAGCCACAGAATGCCTGTTAAATATGGAATGACTCAAAATCCCAAATATCCTGCCTGACATTGTAAACACACATCTTTTTGATGTGCAGTATTTGTTTTAGTAACTGAGCCTATGATATTTCTGTTCTTTGAAGTGGTAGGTTCAAACTGCTGGGTTTACCCAGCATTTTCTCTTTATATGGGTCAGCCTCCCTTGCCACTGGTTTTAGATGTAACAGTGGAACATGCTGTGGCATTATGAGCTCAACCAGACAGAGGGCCCAGCACTCATAGGATTTAGGGGATTACACATTTCACCCCCTTCTTCTGCACTGAACAGCTAGAGCACATGCAGGGGCTAGATGGAGATCCATACCTTCTTTGCATTGGATGATATCGTGTTAGCCATTAAACTTTCTAGATAGTTGCCAAGGCTGATCCCCTTCACGGTGATGATGGCTTCTTGTGTGAGCACAGTCCTACAAAAGAACAAGAAGCAGAGGGCTGAACAGCCCTGGGAGAGGGGAGGCCCCACCCAACCCTGACCCCAGGGTTCACTGTGTCAATGCCAGGATGAGATGACGTACTTTTCAGGGTTCTCTGGATGCGTTGTGTACACCAACCTCTCATTCACTGACACCAAATTTGTAAGTGTGATCTTAAAAAAAAAGAAACAATGGCTTTAGGTTCTATTTCTCTTGCATTTCTTCCCACACCATCTTCCTATACTCTTCCATCCCCAAATCAGCACTTACTGGAGCCAGAACAGAAGAAACATTAAGGCCCAGCAGGCACCACCACATTAAGGCCCCGGAAAACTGCATCCTGGCTGTGGTACCTGACAACTGTCGCCTGCTCTCTCTCCATAACCCACCCAAACCTGAGCTGGGCCTGGCCTTCAAACGGCAGGTATCTCTCACTTTTTGAAAGTTCTCATATGCTTTTAGGAAAGATCTACATCAGTTCCCATTTTCACTAGCTGAAAGAAATCTGAAGAGGATCTTCGCATTTATAAAAAAAAAAAAAAAGTGAAAATAGCGTTCGGTGTTTGTTTTGCAGCAAGTTATTATGGAGGTGGTGAGCCCCCCGAGCAGCCAGAGTGGCCCTACCAAGCATTTTTCCTGGGTGCCATACTCAGCACGTCAGCAACAAGCCGCCACAGCTGAAAACTGTGTCTGTTAGTATCTATGCTTTATCTCCATTTATTTTGTGCAGCCATTAGTAAGATGTGTCCTAAGGCGATTACTGCTTTGCTTTACACCATTTTAGTTTACGAAAGGTTTCATAGGAATAGTCTAGTTTCAGATAGTGGGGGAAACCTGTTCTCTCAAACTGCCAAATCCTCAGCAGCAAAGGACAAAACATTCCTGGGCTAGTATGCAGGTAAATGAACAAGAAGCTTCTGACCCACTGGGGAAGACCCCAGCTCTGGGACAACCTGCCCTGGAGTTTCACATGATAGAGCCCTGAATGCACACAGACCATGTGGCTGCCACATTGGCCAATGCAGCTCATGATTCCAGCAAAGCGGTTATCCAGGAAATCTCTTTCCTTCTATTGAGCCCAGAGAAATCAAAAGTCTCATTGGTTACAATTATCACAGTGTATGAAAATATTTAACAACATTAACAATTAAACTCTGATTAGCTATTATTATTTTATGTGCAATATTTTTATGACAGGCATTGTATTTTATAAACCTTATTTTCCTTCATAAATCCTCATACCAATATTGAGATTTCTTTTTTTTTTAGACAAAGAATATGAGACTCAGAAAAGGTTAATAAGTAGCATATGCAGTCATACAACCATTCAGTGATAATTTCAGGATATAGGTTCACATCTGTCCTACTCCAAACATTTCCTTTCAACTAGACCTCACTATAGCATGAACCATCCCTCTTCACCGGCAACTAAGCTTTCTTGAAGGATGAAGTGGAATTTTCCAAGTAGAGGAGAGAGAACAGAACATGTAAGTTGTCAGAAATGGCTAATGGGGGACACCTGCCAGGCCACCTGTGAATTTACACAGAGGGGTTATATAGATCTCTAATCACTATGCTGTACAACTAAAATTATTATTGTATGTCAACTGTAATTGAAAAAAAATTCATTGAATTGTACAGTGTAAATATGAGCAACGAATTGTCTATTATATTTCAATAAAGCCATGAAAAAAACTCATCTCTGCTGTTGGAAGTCAGAATAGCAGTTATTTTGGAGGGAGGCAGATACTGGAAAGGAGCACAAGGGGGACTCCTGGGGGCTGGTCGCATTCTGTCTCCTGATCTGTCTGCCAGTTACATAGGTGTGTTCGCTTTGTGGTAATTTATCATTACGTGCATTTTTCTACACATTTATTATACTGGAATAAAAAGATACTACTATACTTTGTAGTATAGATACCACTATACTACAAAATATTACGAAATAATTTCAGCCTTTCTATTAAAAATAAACGATCACTTTGACATTATACACCATCACCAAGAAATATCAAGCACCCTTCTCATCTTAGAACATTGCTTACATTGGTGGAACAAAGTTCCATTTTCTTTTCCAGTGGATCCACAACAGAATGTTCTTTGATGTATGTCAAAGTCCTACTGGTTCCCAAAATCTAAGAAACAAAGCAAAACTAGCACAGTGATGTGTTAGATTTTTCATTTTGTAGCATCAAACACAAAATACCGTTTCATTTACTAAATCACTCATCTACACAGCAGCGATGAACAGTCCCTGTGCAGCAACTTCAGGTGCTTCTGCCTTAACAGGTGAGACAGACATTAAACGAATGAATTCAGTAGAGTTGAGTATATGACAATAATAAATGCTTTGATAAAAAAGAAAACCAGGTGGAGGAGGAGAGCAGGGAAGGCCCCTCTGCCAGTGGCAGGGCCAGGGAGGGTGCCATGCGAAGTGCTGGGCTTGGCAGGAGGGACTGCCACGTGAGGAGGCAGCCAGAGGGCAGCCATCTGTGAAGCAAGGAGGGGCTGGAACAGACCCTTACCTCACGGCCTGCAGACAAAACCACCGCGCTGGCACCTTGCTCTCAGACTTGCAGCCTCCAGAATGGGTAAGAAACAAAGGCCTATGGTGAAAGCCCCCTATCTGTGGTGCTTTATCATGGCAGCCTGAGCAAATTGATACAAGACTGTGGAGTGAGGAAGGAGAGGATTCAGTGGTGGCAGGGGCTGAGAGTGGGGAAACAGTGCCACATGTCAGGAGATGTGTCAGGCCCTATGGAGATGGGTAGTTAAATGAAGTTTACAGAGAAACAGACCATCTCTTGGGATTCCCAGAAATCCCAGGTGGACACTCTTAGGGAAGGTTGTCATTTCCTGCAGGTGAGAGCCAGCCGGAGTGAAGAGAGTACAGCCTGATGATGCAAGTATAGCGAAGATGATGCTGGTCCCAGAAGGGGTGATGTGGGTTTGGCCAGGGCAAAGCAGGTGTAGCTGAGATGAAGTGGGTATCAGAAGAAGCATACTGATGTAGCTGGGTGCTGGGGGTGCCAGCAGGGGCAAGCAGCTGTGGGCTCACCGCTCTCACGAGGCGGGGCAGACCCCACTCGGTACTGAGGAGGCGCTGGCTGTGAAGCCGGCCACGGCCGTCCACACTGCGCTCCAGCACATCGACTCCCACGACACAGGGGTTCATCGGGTTCGGGTACTTCCTCATAGCAGCCTTGATGACTGTGTCCCATGGGTGGCTGGGAGGAAAAATACAATAATCAGGCCATCCATATGATTTGTAAAGTGTCCCAGAGAGCCAGAGATGGTGCCACAAGTAAAATGAAAATCGATGTTAGTACTGCTATTAAAGTTTTTGCTTTTGGTTTTAATTCAAGGTATATTCAAACAAATATATCTGAGGAGTTTGGCTCCAGGTCCAAATCCTGCGATCCTCAGAGCAGACAAGGGGCAATCAGAAGCCTTCGCCAGCAGGCCTCACCAGGGACCTGGGACACAGACAAGATCTTAGGCCTCTGGCTGCTATGCTCATCAAGTTTGCATTCCTAGCCCAGGTATTCAATGGAATTCAGAGGCTTTCTCATCACTGGGGACCCTTGCCCAAAGCACTTTCTCTCTGGCTCAGCGCTTTTCCTGTCCCAGCACTTTCTCTTTCTCTTGCCCTTCCTCCAGTCCATAAAGAGGGGGTTCTGGGACAATTCTCCCCAACCCCTGTCTGTCATGCTGTTCCATGGAGGGGACAGAACTCTAGGGAGTAGGCATCCTTTTTGCCTCTTGCCTGAACTGTTGCAGTGAACGAAGGCTTGGCCATGACTTCCACTTGGGCTCCTTGTCCTAAGTGATCAACTCAACACTTAGCAACTCAACACTATTATAACAGAAAAACACACCTGCCTTATGTGTATTTAGAACAGGCTACTGCTCCCAGCTACTGATGTGCTATGAAAAAGCAACTACTTCGTTTCAACTTCTAAGTGGTTATGTGACTTGAAGTGGCCACATATTTTTTTCTGGTTATAAAAATATGTGTTCAGTTTCTGAAAAATAAAGAAATATATGAAGAAGTAAAATCACCCAGAACTCCACTTTTCTAAAGGTAACCACATTCTGTGTGGGAGTCCCCAAGGGTGTTCCATGCTCTCCCTGAGGCTGCTCCAGTAGGATGCTACTGTTCCTTCTCTGGCCCCGAGCCCTTGAGGTGAGGGGGTGTATACCTATGTCCTTGTTTTGTTTCCTGCCATCAGAGGTCCCAAACCAGGTGCTCACTGCTCTACTGCTTTCCCAAGGTCTGTGCTCGTTTGTGCTCAGAACCTCAAACACAAGTCTGGTGGGAGCCAAGTCAGGCACCATCACAGGGTATTCAGGGTGGACCTTCCCCCACAGAGCTTATTGTACCAATTCTTCCTTCCTTCAGGTTGCATGTGCTCCCAGGAAGCATCTGAGCCCCCTGCAAAGATAAGTATGTCTTGATGACACCATCATTTTTCCAGATGTACCCAGACATGTTTGAACAGTATGTGTAGACACAGCCCAGACTCGAGAACTAGACACAGGTGCACATACACACACACACAAACACACTTAAAAAAATTAAACTGGGATCATGAGCTATATATGGACTTATCATATGCATTTTATATTTAACTGATGAATATTTTTCTATATCTTGAAGTTACTTTCAGAAATAGGATTATAAATAGCTGCACAACAGATCATCCTGTGGATATTTATATTTAACCACTCCCTGATGGCAGATTATTTAAATTGCTTCCAGTTTTGCACTGCAAAGACAGTAGTGAACATCTGTGTACACTAGCCTTTCAACATATTTGTCCTAATTTTCCTTTGGACAAATTTCTAGAAATGGAATTACTAAATTAAATATCAAAGATTGTAAACATATTGAAGGTTTTGTTCCATATTTGATGTCCTTTTTAAACAGTATAATTTATTAACTATTAATCTACTTTATCCTCATAAAACTCTTATCCCAGGTCGAAAAGTTAGGAGGAAGGCCCAGACTAGAGCCAGGTCTCCTGGCTCCCAACCTTATGATCTTCCCATTATATTCCATGGTCTCTAAATTGTTAGAGCCTGATCTAGAATCTGCTCTCTAAACAAAAACAAACAAACAAAAATGCTTTTTTAAACCATGGAATCATGTTGCTAAGTTAATGTGTTCACTGGCTTTAGCAGAAAGAGATGAAGAAGCAGAGATGTGGCTGGTTGTGATCACTCTGTAGGATGCAGAGTGAGCCTTTTCCTCTCTGAGGAAGAACCATCAGGGACATGATCAACCCAAGACCCTAGGAAAGAAGGATAATCTAGAAATATGTGAAAGCAGAAAGGGTCCTCGTTACATAGGCGGACCTTCTCAATGAAATAATCTGTGAGCCTTGTAAGTCAAGTTCCTAAGGGTTGTTCTCATAAAAACCAGTAATTTTAGCAGAATAGGTTATGCCTTCTAAAATTACTTAAAACTATCTAAAAGTTGAGGAAATATTTGTATTAAGCATACCTTACACAATATTTCTTTTATATAGACATCTTGCATCTTTCTAGCTAACAATTTAAACTAAATACAAGTTGCTTAAAATATTCACATAATAAATAATTCCACCAATTGTAGCAGGATAACCACACAAATTAACACTGACAGAACAATGGAAGAAAAGGGTAAATTAATAATATTTTATAAATAACAAGGTTTAAGCACAGCAAATCAGTATTATACAATTCTCGGTTAAATAGCCTGACACTCATTTAGTTGTTGAAACCTGAAAAGTATGGAACATGAAGTGCTGGAGAGAATGTGGGAATATGGAAGACGTGAACAGCTGGGGGATACAAGCCACTCTACCTGAGGTAATTTACCTAGAGACGGTGAGAAGGTGTGACCTGTCGGAAAGGGCTCTTGGCTGCCAGGGTTAGGCACACGGGAACTGCTGAAGTTAATCCCCAGGAGAAGCAGTCCATGGCCATGGCTCACGGTGGCCATCCCCAGGGCAGGAGGGCTCTGTGTCCCTCTGCAGGCGACTACAGAGAGCACAGTGCTGGTACTAGGAAGGTAGGAGGATTCATTCCAGGTTCCACACTGGGGAGTGGGAGGGAATAAACAAGGCCTCTCTCTTCCTAACAGTGAGGGTATCAGAAACACAAAGTGGGGTGAAATTATAGGATATCTGAGATTTGCCTAAAATAATACGGAGGAAGGAGCACTGGGTGGAGACGCATGAAACCAGACC
>NW_011889215.1:757620-768774 GCF_000151845.1 Pteropus vampyrus | reverse complement strand
GAGATAAAATTTGAGTTTCAAGTGAAAATTGGAATTTCAGAAAACTTCTATTTGCTCCCATGAGCCTAATGACCGCCCTATACTCTAACCTGGTGAACCCACATATGAACCCACAAATGAGCAGTGCAAGATGCCACAAAATCATACCTGGGTGAAAGATACATTCAAAGCACAGAAAAAGCCAATTGCTCTGCTCATTATAGTTTCAGATTTTACACTACTACTGCCTTGAGAAACTAACACTTGCTTTGTTACAGTAGCAAAGAATAGCCACAGTTACTTTAAAAGACTATTAAAATACTCCTATCTTTTCCCGCTGGGTTTTATTCATATACTTCAACCAAAACAACAGATTGTAAAACTTAGAATGCATACACAGATATGAGTATCAAGCCATCTTCTATTAAAGCAGACATTATAGAAATTAGCAAAGAATAAAAATAAAACCTTAAAAACAGTGCTACTCTTCTTACTAATTTGGGGGGATTTGGGAAAGTATAGGGTTTTAAAAAAAATGTTATTGATGTTAATGCAATGAGTTTATTGTTAATTTTAATAAATTAAAAACATTTAACTTCTCAGTTTTAATTTCTAATATGGTAACTATTGATAGCTATAATTCGCATAAACAGAAACTGTTTGGGGTCCTCAATATTTTCTATGAGTATAAAGAAGTCCTAAGGCTGAAGAGTTTGAGAATTGCTGGCCTACATGGTTCCTTGAAAAGTAGACCAGAAAGATACACAGGGTGGTCACTGCAGTACCATTTGCAATAAGAGGGAGAAACTTAATGTCCTTTCAATAAGAGAAAGGATAAATTGTAACAGATTCATGCAATAGAATATCATATAGCTATGATATATATATATATATACATATGTGTGTTATATATACATACATGACACACACAAATCTCAAAACCTTACTGTTGAGAAAAAAGGATATTGTCAAAAGAGCTATACAAGATGATCTCATTCTATTTTAAAACAACAACATTACATATTTTTTATGAATAAACACACACACAAATATAGTCAAATGGAATATACATCTTCAGAAGGATAACTCTAAATTCATAATTTTGTCTGCCTGTGGAGTGAGGGAGGGTTGGAGTATAGCACTGGGGAGGTACTTCAACTCTTATCTGTAACGTTCAATTTCTCCTATTTTAAAAAAAAGTTGGGGGGAGGGGCATTCTTACCCCTGCTCACAGCTAGAAAGCAAGCTTACATCATCTCCTAAGCCCTTACTTCCCTGAGATGGACATTACCTACTAGAGACCTTTCCTAGTAGCTGTTGGAATCCACAGAGCATATGGCCCTGAATCTCTGACAGAAATCTACTTTTGTTGGCTCTATTCTTGAAGATTTTATAGGTCTACCTGAAACCTAAGTCAATGCTGTGAGGATGAAATGTATAAACCTGTCAACTTTTAAATGCTCCTTTCTATATTTTTATATTTTAGTCCTACATTTTTCATTACTATTTAGACTATCTTAAATCTTGCCTAGGTAATACACTTGCTAATTCAGATGGCTTTCCCAAAGGGTTCTCCACTTCTGTAGGCATGTTTATATTGCTCTCTGCTGTGCCTGATCTCGAGTCCCTGGGGTTTCTTTGGGATGTGGACAAAGGAAAAAATCTTACTATAATCAAAAGTTTTGTGCTAATTATTTCTTGCCTTTTCAGAGCAAATGTATTAATTTCCAATCAAACAGTCATTGACAATACAACAAACATATAAAAAGAAACAAGTATAAAAATAAAATGAAAGATCTGTGACCCTCAAAGAAAAAAAAAAAATCAAGAATTTCAATGGACTAAGCAAGGGAAACTCTTCAATAAGCCCAGCCAGAAAGCCAGGCTTCCCATTTTGTGCTGTGCCACAGTACAGTACGACATCATTTGCAAGCCATCAGCCACAGAGGCCTACCTGAAACTGTCCTCAAACAGCTGCACTCCAAGGTTGTCAATTTTCATTACGGCCCTTTGCTTTTAACTTCAAAAATCAATGGCAGGGGATAACTGCCTAGTCCACAGCAGCTTGAGGATTGACTAGAATTTTTTTGGTGGGTAGCCACTCTCATTTTGAGAAGGCATCTGATTTCCATGAGGTTTCTCAGCCCCTCACTGAGTGCCTACTATGGTGCCTACTGGCAGGGTGCCAGGGATACCAAAACGAAGTACTGATACAGGCCACCACACAATGAACCTCAAAAAAAATTATGCTAAGCTAAAGAAGCCAGACTGAAAAGACTGCATATTTATTACATTTACATGATATGTCCAGAAAAGACAAATCTATAAAAACAGAAAGCAGACTAGCAGTTAGCTGGGGATGGTAGTGGAGAGTGACTGCAAATGGGCATGAGGGGGCTTTGTAGGATGATGAAAATGTTCTAAAACTGGTCTGTGATGACGGTTGTACACTCTAATTTGGTAAAAATTGTCGAATTGTACACTTTAAGTGGGTGAATTTCATCAATAGTGACTTTTCACAGTTGACAATTCACTTCTGCTTGTCAACCAACATTTCACCAACTTCTAGGTGAAGTTGTCAACTATTCCACGATAAAACATCCCCTCTGCCCAGGCATCTACAGTACACAATGGCTTAACTTCTCCCCTCGGCATCCAGATGGTGCTAGTTGTGTCCCATCCTTGGGAGAACTGTGAGAAGAATCATTCTTACTGGGGCTTTCACTGGGTTTCTCAAGGAATCTGTTGAGAAAGGCTGCAGGCTGTACAAAAATTAACACTAAAATTGCATTCCATCAAGTCTAAAGATTTCATTAAAAATAATGTAGAGGTTTTAACCACCTGATAAATTTTTATTACAATTTTACATAAAAAGGCCAAAGGACAATTCCATTTCATGCGGTTTTTAAATTTTTTAAATTTATTTTTGAATTACACTTGACGATATTTTTTCAGAATGAATGCTTCTCTAAGTGGGGTCAGGGTATTTAAAAATCTTTATTCTTTTTAAACATATTAAAGAATGATTTAAGAGTGTCACAGATGGATGACTTAAGACCCAAGATAACGCTTAGGTCACAAGGGCACTTTGAAGCAGCTCCCAGTTTTTCACGTTAGCTTGGAGGCCTTCCATGCCCACAAGTGCATTCCACGCCACAGCCTCCACATACCTTGTCCACATCTGGCTTTCTCCTGAGCGCCTGAGCCGCTGCGGACCCTTCATTTATAAAACGTTTAATGTTTGTGATCGGTCGCAATGCGCACCCTCTGCTCTCCCTAGGACCCCGCGCCCCTTTCCCCAACCGTAACGCGCTGTAGGAAGGACTCGGCCTGCTTCTGTGCGCGCTGTCACCTGGCCGGGTGCTGTCCCAGCCGCGTCCACCCCACCAGAGGAGCCACGCGCGGGAGGACTCCCGGCCCGGCGTCCGGCCACCCGCCTGGCTTGCGCGCCTCGCGCCCTCTAGACAGCTCCCTGCACCCAGCGACGCCCCCGCGAAGGCGCGGAGAGCCTTCGTTTCCCTTTAGGACGCGAGGCCGCGGTCTGGGAGCGGTCAGCCCCGCGCGGGGCGGGACCCCAAACCCCGCGGCGGCCCGAACCCCGCCGCGGCCCGAAGCCCTGCCTCACCCGAACACGTGCTCCGAGCTCCAGACCCTCATCGCCGCGGCCTCCCGACTCCGGCTCCGCTCCGGGCTCCGGATCCCCGCGGCGCGCGCCTCCCGGGGCCCCCAGCCCGCCGACACGTGACCGTGCGCGCTGCGGCGGTTAAAAATAGGGATGCGGGACGCAACGGTGCGGGCGGACGGGAGTCTGCGGTGAGGCGGGGAGGCGCGCGGACAGCGCCCGCCGCAAAGGCGGGGGTGGAGGCGGGGGCTCTTTCTTACAGTTCGGGTTGTCCGAATTCTCCCTAAGCCCTTTCCAGCCAGGCGGGTTTCTACCGTCGGGAAGTATAAAGGAAAAACCTACCAGCCCCCCTCCACCCACCCCAAAATTCTCCACAGGAGGACGGAGAAAGGGGAGAGGAGGAGAGGGGAAGGGAGGACAGCAGACAGGAGGAGAGGAGAGGAAGAAAACAGTTGTAGTATTGAACAAGAGTAAGACAGAATGTGATGCGCTTCACAGGCGGTCTGCTAGAAATGCAAAGACCGCAAGAAATCACCCTTTTTGCAGAGACAGGTGCAACCCTGTCAGTCACATCCATATTCTCAAGAGAGAGGACTTGACAGCACCAGTTAGTTGTCACAGAGAGGTCATCCTAAATTCACCCGGCAATTGCAGCGGCCATTTGTGTTTACTAATTGTCTTTATCCAAAGGGGAAATACATTTCTCATGTTGTTACCACGGGAGGTTACCACAGGAGGTAGGTTTGCAACTCGGACCCAGGTGTTCCCTGGGAGTTAGGCTAACATTTCAAAAAGAGGGCTCCCAGGTCCTTGAGACAAAACATTCCTAGGTTGTAAAACGGGCAAAGGTTCCCTTAGTTTTTAAAAACATTTACATACACCTCAAAAAAGACAAAGAATTTACGAGTTTTCTAGAGTAAATGCCCTAAGAAGAGAGAAAGGAGGGACTCTTTCCCTTTTCGCCAGGGAAAAATCGATTTTTTCTTTTTAGATTTGTATTTATTTTACCCTACACTACCACAAAGTTCACGTGCAAAGAAGTGAGATGGTCGTTTTAAGAGCGCAACACTCGGCAGAATGAAATAGGCATGAATGCAGGGACCACATCTAACTTGATACGGAACCCGGCACCTCGTGAGGCCCCCGGCATTGAGAGGACACCCGAGCCTATTTGTTCAACGAGTCAGTGAAGTAGAGAGAGCACTGAGACCAGCCAGGGGTTCTGGGCTGGTATCCCGGCTCCACTATCCACTCAAACTGACCATTACCACCTAGGGCTTCACCTCACAGCCACCTTCCCAAGTTGATGCCTACTATCCCAGTTTTAGAAATGAGCCAACCGGGGTTCAAGGAAGTGTAAAATTTCAGTGATCACGCACTGAGGGATAGAGCTAAGGTGATAAGCCAGGCTTGCCAGATTTCCCCCTTGCAATGTGCTACGGGGACTCGCAGTTACAAGCAGGCCAGTCGTTGAATACTTCCTACACGCTAGGCACTATTACTTTGGTTTTTAAAAGCATTATCATTTACAAACAGCATTTTACATACATATGTATTGAGCATGAAGAAATTGAGCTGATGGTGAGAGTGAGAAGACATTGTAGGTGAGACGGTCTGTGTAACTCGCTCCAGGTCTGAGAGGGATGAGCTGCTGAGTTTGCTCTTCTTGCCATGTGGGGAAACTAAGACCCTCATCAGTAGTGGTGGAGCTGAGGGCCTGAGAACTGGGGTGAAGTGAGGACCCTGCCTTCAGTCCCTGGATGATTACCACACAGTCTCCCTGCTACCTGCACCCGCCTCGCCTTCAGATTAGCTTTACACACAGCTGTGGGTTTTCATAGGCCAACCCCAGCTCAGGTGTCATCACATCTGTGCAGCTACCCCTTTGTAGCTGTGTTACAGTCTGTACACTGCCCTCCTCCCATCGAAATTTACCGCAACGTATTATGATCAAGTATTATGATCATTTGTTTCTCTGCCTCTCTCACCAGGATTAAAAACTTTTGAGGTCAGGAACTAGGTTATCATTATTCATGGTATTTCCAGAGTCAGAAACATAGCAGGCACCCAATAAATCAACAATCGTTGAATAGATAAATGAAAGCTACGTCCCTGCTTGAAGTCCTACGCTGGTTGCTCCATCTTCAGTCAAAGTCCACCCTCTCACAGCCTCACCGCACAGGGCTTTGAGCTCTGTTGCAGGGGGTCTGGTCCAGGAGCAGCAGCAGCTACTTTGCCTGGGAGCTTGTTATTAATGGAGGTCCCCGGGCCTCAGCCCCACCACTCAGCATCTCAGAGTGGGGGCGGGCACTGTAGTTTCATAAGCTCTTCAGGGAACTCTGATGCTAACACAGACCCACTCTCAATCCCCTCACCTAACTGGATAAGATGCTTCCTGTCTATGCTGGAGCCCTGTCATCTCCAGACATTTGCCAATACTGTTTCTTCCAGCTGGAATGCGCTCTTCCAGGCTCGTTCTGGAAGCATCTTCCAGATAAAGAAAGCTCAGAAGCATGAAGCAGTATAGTGCTCTTAGGGGGCTGTAAGTCACCTGTGAGGTGGGGTCCCGGGAAGAAGTGGCAGGAGTTGAAGCTAGAAAGGTAGAGAGGAATCATGTCTAGAAGGGCCTTATATTTCAGTATGAGAAGTTTAGGTTTCATCTTGAAGTCAGTAGACTTTTGACAGGTTCTAGTGTTTGAGATTTCTGAGGCAAAACTGTTCAAAGGACAAGCAAGATCCAGGATGTAGATTTTGCTGGCCGCGGGGCCCTGAAGTGAGATGGAGATGAAGACGCTACATACATAACGGTGCCTTCTGGCACTGCAGCACCTGTTGGTCTGTATCACAAGTGTGTGTGTCTATGTCCCCGTGGGCATCCTGGGAAGGGGGAGCCACGAGCTTTTTATCTTTCTATTCCTAGTGCCTAGAACGTATGTAGTAGGGACTTAACAAATTCATTCCACTCGGCGAATGGAAGGGACCTGTTCCAACCACCTTTTGAGAAGATAACGGGTGACAGTGTGGAAAGGTCGGGTGTTTGTCCCAAACTTGGCTGCACATTGGAATCATTTGAGGAGTTTCGGAAAGTACCTGGAACCCACCAGGGAGGGGTTTTTATTTAATTGGACTGCTGGGTGGCCTGAGCATCACGAGCTTGAAAGCTCACAGGTGATTCTAATGTATGTCTGAGGTTGAAAACTACCAAAGTGGAGGGCGTGAAGGCAGAAGGGGAGCCCAGTCTAGAAGCTGCTGCCCCAGCACAGGGGAAAAATGTACAGCACGGTGGGGATGTCTTGCAAAAATTTAAGGCCCTTATAATCAATTGGGTTTAGGGAAGAATGTAAAGGACTTCCCGCCCTTCTTCCCTCTTGTCCTATCACCAAACAACTTCTCCATCGCCCCTGTCACTTACTGAGGACCAGGCTGCTTGACTCACAGGGTCCCTCTCTCGACCTGTACCAGCCCCCTCACCATCTCTTGCCTTAATTCTTGACTATTTCAACATCCATGTGGATGATCTATCCAGAAACCTAGGTATCTGATTCCCTCACCTTCCTAACTTTAATTACCTTGATCCCCACTTCACTTCAGCCCTCCACTCCCCACCAAGCCTACTGCCTGAATCTTGTTTATGTTTTGAATTTCACCGCAGAGATCTCAAGCTCTAATTTCCCACTACAGAGACCTTCTACCTCTGTAACAAAACGATGACATTGCTTAGGCACCACCTCTCTCACATCGGTAAGTGCCACAGGGAAGACCCATCCCATTGGCTTCAGAGCTGAGCTGAGGTCTGAGGACTGGCTCTGGGGCCCACCTGTGACCCAGCGCTGGCCAGTGAGCAGAAGGAGCCTGCTACAATGTTGCCAGGAGAGAGTTCCTTGCTGCAAAGAGTAAGTTCATCAAAAACCATCTCTTCTATTGTTTAGCTCCAGGAGCTCATGTGGCCACCTTGCTACCAGCAGGAAAATGAAATCAGAATCAAGATTGGAAGTGTAAAGGAATGGTTCTAAAAGACATTTCTGAACCTCTTCTCAGCAGCCTGAAACCTGCCTTAGGCAGGACTTGCAGCTATGTCATAATAAATGTCCTTATGTTTCATGCCATTTAAATTTGCATTCTAACCCAAAGCCCCTAACTGATACCCCTGCCCTCTAAGCACAGCCTCTGATCCTTCCTGTGTTTACCAGCACCTGCATGCAACGCCTGCTCTTCAACCGCCAAACAGGTATGATGTCTATCACCTTTGGACAGAGGTTGCCCAGGTCTAGCACTGTGTAACCGCTTACTAATTGTGTGACCCTGAGCAAGTTGCTTAATTAACTTCTCTAAGCCCCAGTCTCTTTAACTGTAGAGTGGTTGAGTGGACCACAAATGGCTTTAACACCTAGCATGGTGTCAGACACATAAAAACCGCCTAATACTCGTAGCTATGAATCTGATCTGGACCCTGGTCAAATTCCCCTCTTGCCCTCTCCTCAGGCATCTGCTCCACTAGTCTCCCCTTTTATAGTTTCTATTTCCTCTACTCATTGCTCATTTCAGCCCATATGTCACCTTTAATTATAAATATGGCCAAGTCTTCTCAACTTAAAAAAAATCTCTGCCTTAAACTGTACCTGTCTGTGGGTCTTTAGAGGAGAACCTAGGACCTGAGCTGTTTCATCCATCTGTACCCCTGCTAATCCCAATAAACCAGGTGAGTTGATTTTTCCTTACTTGGGGTTTGCAGAAAGCAAAGGAGCAATCCCCCATCACCCACCACTTAAATAGGAAAAAACATTATTTTTAATTAAATATTAAATGAAACAATGTTCTTATTCCATAGGAATACTTAAGCAGAGATGGAGGCCAGCTCACCCTGTACTGGGCAGACCCACCGTGCGCCCCAGGGCATTCACTCGACACTTCCCAATATGACCCATGCTCTGAGGAGCAGCCAAGACAGACACTCACAGGTGGGTGTGCTCGCAGCCAGGTGACACATGGGTCTGATTCAGTGACACCTAGCAGTTCCTTTTTTGTTGTTCAGTTTTATGGTTTCTGTAGAACTGGAAAGATGCCAGTCAAAGGGTGACTGGCCGTGTATCCGTTGGTTAAACCAAGCACGGGATACAGTTGTTTCTCCGATAGCTATCAGGCAGAGATGGGAAGATAGAGTCGGCCATTGGCTGAACCTCTCACTGCAAGGCAACTCTGGATGGGTGCTTGTCACAGCAGATGTGGGAACTAAGGAAAGATTCCCAAGGAATGGCGAATTCAAGAGCAAAAATCACCCCTAATCTTTGTCTTTGGTTGAAATGCCTCTTCTGCATTTCTTTGGCATGAGAACCAGGGTCATATCTCTCATTTCAGTTGCATTGAGGCAAAGGCTGGATTAGGCATTCCATACTAGAAGTTGGCAGTGGTAAATACCAAATCTGTGTTGAAGCATTGGAAAGGTGTCTTTTGGCTACTACATCTCCCTATAAGTATTATGCAATTATTCTACCCACTTCTCATGTGGGTAGAATAACTTTTCAAAGGGAGAGCCCACGTTTGTTCTTTCCACTTTTTTTTACTACTTATTTATCCCATGACATTCTGTAACGAGCTCCTAAAACTCCTCATTAGAATCATCTGTAACTATCACATTTTCCAATCCAGTGGGTCCTGTTCAGTCCCCCTTCTTCTAGATCTTTCTACTGTACTTGAACTACTAAGCACTCTCTCCTTGAAAATCTGCTCCCTTTGTTCCAATGACACTCAATTGCTCTGTAATAGCCCTTCTCTGTCTCCTTTGCAGATTCCTCTTCCCCTCAGTTCTTCCGTTCTTCTCACTCTATCAAGTGATCTCACCGAGTTTCGTGGTTTCCACTAACTCCCAAACCTGTATCTCTATCTCATTTGTACCCCAAGCTTCAGACTCATATGTCCAGTTACCCAAAAGATATTCCCTAGGTCCCCACCTCAAACTCATCATGGGCAAGGTGTCTTCCATCTTAAGCGAATTCCTCTTGTAGGCATCACCCAGGCTCCTCAAGCTAGAGTAATTCCTTATCCTACACCCAATCAGTAATCAAGTCCTTTGGAATTTACCTCTTACAGATTGTTTTAATCCATTCCTTCTAGATGATATGATTTGATAGTTACAGTTGAACGTATAGGTTTAAAGTTGAACAGTTCTGGGTTACAGTCCTGGCTCCCTTCTACACATTGCCTACCCTCACCAGACATCAATATCATCATCTGTGAAGTGGGAATTCTAGTAGTACCTACCTTGTGGGATCTGTGAGAATGAAATGAGAACATATGTGCAGTTCTTAGTACAGTAACTAGTGGGCAATAACAATAAGTGTCAGTCTTTATTATTGTTAGTATTATTACTGTCATTCCTGCTGACTGCTGACCTGGTTCAGGCCCTCATCACCTCTGTTTTGGGTTGCTCTAACAGCCTCCTTTCTACCCCCTCAGAAGAGTGTCCCTCCCACACCAAGGCAATTACGACTTGTCCTATCTGCTTCATTTGTGTCACACCCACTCCAAAGCTTTGTTTGATGGCTCCCTTGGGTGCTCTTCACTCCTTGTTCTCCTATAATTGCTCCTTCATACTTCCACCATTACTCTCAGCACATTGTTTTATAATTACTGTACTTGTTTGTGTTTCTGTCTCTCCTACTAGATTAATGCTTATTAAAGAGGCAGATTTCTAGGTTCCATATCTCGCCTTTTGAATTGGCATCTCTGAGGTGAAACTGAGAAATAGGCACTTTTAATGAGCAGCCCAGGCAATTAGAAAGTTCCCAGTGCAGGAGTTCTGCACTGGACTATCTGACCTATTCATGGATGGAAGCAGAGCCTTACTCATCTGTGTGTACCCAGGATCTACCCTGGTACCTGGCAAACAGTAGACACTTGACAATTGCTTGTTCAGTGAGTCAAGGGTGACTCTGAGGGAGTCATGAGCCTGGGAGTAGCTTGGCTGAGGGCTGGGTGGGGCTCCATATGGTGTAACCATGGATAGAACCATCTAGTCAACAGTTCCAGGAAGCCCTATTCCCTATCACGTATGGGCTAAATTGAGAGGCTTTTCATTTGGTGATCCTACTTTTTTTTCTTATCTATTCAGATTGTATACATAGAGATTTTTTGTCAAATTTTCATTTTTACAAGAGTCTGCTGCTAAAAATAAAGATGTTTGACAACTGCTGTACCAGAATAGTTTTTTAATTTAGGGAGAAAATCAATCTTCCAGCAGGTAAGAAGTTTTGAAGAACTTTCGGATCTGTTTCTTTCCCATTTCCCATGGATATCGCTTCATTACCCCAGGATTGTAACAAAAAGGCTTTGATTTATAATTGATTCTCAAATACAGTGATAGCAAAGACCTGATTTACAGACTCTTCAAACTGCTATGCTGGCAGAACGAGATGGCAGAAGTTCAGGGATTCCAAACCTGTGCCATCTAGAAATTTTCTAAGATCTTATATATAGAATATTATTGGAATCCAGGGACGTGTTCTCTAACTAAACTCAGAACTATCCTGAGCTTCAAAACAGCCGAGATGTACTAG
>NW_011889215.1:750654-757225 GCF_000151845.1 Pteropus vampyrus | reverse complement strand
AAATAAATAAACAAGTAAATAAATAAATAAATAAATAAATAAATAAATAAATAAATAAAGTTTAGCGAGCAACCTCTCTGGCTAGGAAATCATCTTCAGAATGGATACTGGCACATGCGAAATAGAAATAAATTGGAAGCCGTCTCCATGACCTTGTATAGAAATTGTTATACCTTTACCACAGAACACAATGGAGCTGATTAAAGAATAGGGGTGGAACTATGTGTTATTAACATACAAAAATATGTTAATCAAAATAACAAGGTGCGAGGGGGCAACCACAATGGCGTAGATAATAGAGGCTCTGTTCATCCCTCTGGCGACCAAACCAAAGTTATGATGGAAACAAGGAGCAGCAGCAAGGAAAAATCGCCTGGGATCTAGATGAACAAGCCATACAACTAGGGAGAAATCCAAGAAATAATCCTGCAATGGCAGAAGGTAGGACGGGGCGAGGACATGAGTCTGCCCAGTCTCAAGAAGCTGAACGAGACGGAGGCTGTGGCAGCGGCAGCAGCAGCAGCAGACACCTCTTAAAGGGGCCGCATTCGAGAGAGGACTTTTCGTGGTGATGGACCTGCTTGCTCTGAGCACCAGTGCTGATTTGGCTGCACTCAGGGAGCACCAGGGACTTACAAGGAGACATTGTTGGAGGGCCTAGGTGAGACTCACACTGCACAGAGGTGCCGGCGGCATCCATTGCTCCCTGTTGAGCCCTCACCCCTCCCAGTGCACGGACACAGCGCTGCCATAGCCATGATGTCATCAAACTGGATAACAGAGGTCACTTTGCCCAGAAGATTCCCTAAAACCCGCCTCCCCCAACTCACTGCCGCATTCAAGGCACATCCAGGTGTATCCTCAGCGAGTCAGGTGTTCCTTGCTGAGCAACACCTAGACTCACACTAGAGGCAGCTGGCCTCGGTTTCTGGTGTGGCCTTTTGAGATAACCATAAGCACAATATCTGTGGATTGCTGGCTGAATCTTAACAGATGGCCCCAGAGGGGCACAGGCTGAGGCTAAATTTGGCCTGCATCTGAACCCCTCTCAGGACTGTGCCACTGGACACCTACTTCACAAATCCACACTAATAAGACTGGGAGACTTAGGATCTTTGCTTAGTACATAGAAACAGACACAGAAAGGGAGACAAAATGGGAAGACAAAGAAGCAGAAACCATATGACGGAACAGAAAAGAGATCCAGATATAATGGAGTCAAGTAATCTAACAGATGCAGAGTGCAGAACACTGGTTATAAAGATGTTCGATGAACTTTTGGTTAAATCCAGTGAGAACTTCAACAAAGAGATAAAAACCATAAAAATGGAAATGGATATTATAAAAGGGAACCAGTCAGAAATGAAGAACACATTAGCTGAGGTGAGAAGTATATTAAATGGAATAAACAAAGGAATAAACAAAATGAATAAAGAAGAGGATCACATGCCCTATCTAGAGGACAGGAAAGCCAAGGACAATCTATCAGAATGGCAAGAAAAAAGATGCCAAGACTATAAACAGAATTTAAAGAAGATATGGGACACTATTAAGGCTCCAAATATTTGTCTGATCGGCGTAACTGAAGAAAATCAAGATGTTGAACAGTTGTTTGAAGAAATAATGATGGAAAACTTCTCTAACCTAGTGAAGGAAATGGATATAAAACCCCAGGAAGCTCAGAGAATCCTCAAAACTAGGGATTCAAATAGATCCACACCAAGACATATCATAATTAAAATGCCAAAGCTTAAATACAAAGAAAGAATATTAAAAGCAGCAAGAGAAAAACAAATAATTACCTGCTAGGGAACACCCATCAGACTGGCAGCTGATTTCTCAAAAGAAACTGTGCAGGACAGAAGGATTTAGTAAAAATCTTTGAAAAGATGAAGACCTAGGATCTACAACCAAGAATAATTTATCCAGGAAAGGTATCATTTAGATTTGAAGGACAGATAAAGAGCTTCCTAGACAAAAATAAGTTAAAGGAATTTATCACCACCAAGACAGTATCACAGGAAATTTTGGAGAGACTTCTTTAAGAAGAAAAAACATGTGTTAAAAATAGGAAGAAAAAAAATGGTAACAAGGAAGGCCGGAAAATATGGCGGAGTGAGAGATGTCCCCAGGTCTCTCCCCTTGAAACAACAACAAGCTGAACATTTAAAACTCAACAAAAAACACCCAAACTGCACACCTGCACATCTGAGCATGGGATCTGTGCATAAGAGCTACCAAGGTCAGAACCCTGGGTGTCATGCAGTGGACTGGGAGAAATAAAGAAGCTGCTTCTCACAACTGCCGGAGCTCCCTGCAGGATGAGAGGTGGGGGTGGAGGTGTGGGAACGTCTTTGAACAACTCTGCCTGGGAGTGCTGTGAGCTCCCTGTGCTGGGTGGAAGGGCCCAGTCATTAGGGCAGAGACAGAGAAGTAAGACGGGACCGCAAGAAACAACAGTTGATTTTTACTGGCCACAGTTGCAAAACCGAGGCTGAGCTACAGCCTCCAATTCCCAACCCAAAGGGCCCCTCCCCCCATACCCTCCAAGACTGATCACCGCAGAGCCCCAGGGGAATCTGAGCAAATACTGCTGAGACTGTCACTGACACTGACAGGGACTGAAACTGAGGGTAGTGAGTGTGATTAAATATCTACAAGAAAATTTTTTTAAAAGGCATTTTTAACAGTTTATATAAAGCAGGGATCCAAGAAGCTTAGATGTCACCTACTGGAAACCAAAAGAAGAGCACCTTCTTTGCAGCAGGCTAAAGAGAGACTTTTGTATTATAAACCTTCTTTCTGGAAAAACAGCAGAATACACTTCTATTAACGTCCAGGCGGAGAAATAGTCCATTAAACACCATGAACAACGAAGGTGACAGGCATCTCAGAAAGAGAGAAAATCTCCAGAAAATAAGCTGATAGACATAGAAATATGCAACTTAAATGACAGAGACTTCAGGATGGTACGTCTGAAAAAACTCAGTGAGTTCTGAAACAAGCCATATCAACAATTTCAGGAATTTAAAAAACAACTAGATGAGTAGAGCAAGGAGATTGAAACCCTCAAAAATAATAGAATGATCTTCTGGAGATAAAACAAACAAACAAACAAACTGCAAGAGTTGAAAAATGAAATAGTAAGCTTGGGAAATAGAGTCGACCAAATGGAGGAAAGGATCAGTGATAGCCAAGACAGAAATCTAGAAATAAATCAGAAGGAAGGAGAGAGAAACTGAAGAATGAAAAATAATGAAAGAGAAATTCAAGAACTAGTTAATACCATCAGGAGAAGAAACATGAGAATAATGGGCATTATCAAAGGCGAAGAAAAGGAGCAGGAACTAGAAAGCATTTTCAGACAAATAGTGGACAAGAATTTCCCAAATCTAAGTAATCTAAGCTGGAGCTTGGAATTCAAGAAGTCAACAGAACACTCAATGATCTCAACCCAAAAGGTCTTCACCAAGACACATTGTATTAAAGTTATCAAAAATCAATGACAAAAATAGAATTCTCAAGGCATCCAGGGAGAAGAAAACGGTAACTTATAAAGGAAAACCCATTAGATTATCATCAGACTTCTCAGCACAAATCTTACAAGCCAGAAAGGAATGGAATCAAATATTTAAACTATTAAGTGAAAGGAACTACCAGCCTAGAATAATGTATCCAGCTAAGCTCTCCCTTAGATATGAAGGAGAAATTAAGACCTTTCCAGACATACAAAAACTGAGGGAATTCTCCAATAAGAGGCCTGCGCTACAGGAAATACTGAAAGCAGTCAGCTCACCTAAAACAAAATGACAACAAAAAATACATAATTAGGAGTAAAGTGACTATCAGGCAAATAGACACAGAGGAGTGCAACCCTTACTAACAATGGCATTATAAGCTTAAACAATAAGAGAATTGATATAGCAAGATAGTAATGAACATTCAGCATACATAGGGACAAACTGAGATACGAATGACTGAAAAGGGGAGGATTCGAAGATCCAAATTCGCAAAAGGGAATGGAGATAAGGCACATGCAGAAGAAAAGGGACGACTGTATATATACGACTATCCTTTTCATATTTGTAATGATAACTACAGGCCAATGATTTAGAACCGAAGTATATAACATAAAACAAGAAAGATCAAAGGAAAAACCCACAAAAGCCAACCAAAATAAAGAAAATAGAAACACAAGGACAAAGAAGCAATGGAAACACCGAGCTACCAAAAAACAAAAGATAACATGGCTATAAGAAGACCTCATATTTCAATAACCACCCTAGATGTAAACGGACTGAACTCACCAATAAAAAGGAACAGAGTTGCAGAATGGATCAAAAAACAAAACCCAACCATATGTTGCCTCCAGGAGACACATCTCAGCTCCAAAGACAATTATAGACTCAAAGTGAAAGGGTGGAAAACGATATTTCAAGCAAATGGCATTCAGAGAAAAGCGATGTAGCAATACTAATATCAGACTAAATAGACTTCAAATTAAAAAGGTAAAGAAAGATACTGAGGGACACTTCATAATGATAAAGGGAATCGTGCACCAAGAAGAAATAACACATTAATATCTATGCTCCCAATCAGGGAGCCCTGAAATATATAAAGCAATTACTAACAGAACTAAAGGGAGAAACAGACCAAAACACTATCATAGTAGGGGACCTAAATACCCCACTGTCGGATATGGACAGATCATCCAAACAGAAAAACAATAAGGAAATAACATCGTTAAATGACACATTAGTCCAACTGGACATAATTGACCTTTACAGAGCCTTCCATCCCAAAACAGCTGCTTATACATTCTTCTCTAGTGCACATGGAACATGCTCAAGAATCGACCATGTACTGGGACACAGAGATAGCCTCAACAAATAGAAGAGGGTTGAAATCATACACCCATATTCTCTGATCATAATGCCCTGAAACTAGAGATCAACTGCAAAAAGAAATCAGAAAAAAACACAAATACATTGAAATTAAACAACATGCTACTGAAGAATAACTGAGTCAGAGAAGAAATAAAAAGAGAGATCAAGAGATACAGAGAAACGAATGATAATGATAGTACAACATATCGAAATTTTGGGGACATGGCAAAAGTGGTCATGAGAGGAAAGTTCATATCATTACAGGCCAACCTCCAAAAACAAGAATGAGCCCAAATAAATAACCTAACGCTTTATCTTAAAAAAACTAGAAAAGGAAGAACAAATTAAATCTAAAGTCAGCAGAAGGAAAGAAATAATCAAAATTAGAGCAGAATTAAATGAAATTGAAAACAAAAAAAAAATAGAAAAATAAATACAACAAAGAGCTAGTTCTTTGGGAAGGTGAGTAAAATTAACAAACGCCTGGCTAGACTCACTAAAGAAAAAAAAAAAGAAAAGACACAAATATAATCAGGGATGAAAGAGGGGAAATTAAGACTGACATCACAGAAAGACAAAGGATCATACAAGAATACTATGAAAAAGTATATAACACCAAATTTAATAACCTGGAAGAAATGGACTAGTACTTAGAAAAATACAATCTTCCTAGACTGAATCAAGAAGATCTGAAAAAATCTAAATAGACCAATCAGCAGTATGAAAATTGAAACAATCAAAAACCTACCAAAAAGTAAAAGTCCAGGAGCAAGATGGCTTCACCAGTGAATTCTACCAAACATTCAAAGAAGATTTAATACCTCTTCTCCTCAAACTCTTCCAAAAAATCGAAGAGGAAGCAATACTTCCTAACTCATTTTATGAGGCCAATATTACTCTGATACCAAAACCTGATAAAGATAACACAAAAAAAGAAAACTGCAGACCAATATCTATCATGAACACAGAGGCAAAAATCCTAAATAAGATACTAACAAAACAAATACAGCAACATATTAAAAAGATTATACACCACAATCAAGTGGGCTTCATCCCATTGGCACAAGGATGGTTCAACATATGCAAATCGGTTAATGCGATATATCACATAAACAAATTAAAAAATAGGAATCATATGATCATATCAATAGATGCAGAAAAAGCCTTCGACAAGATACAGCATCCATTTATGATCAAAACACTTAACAAAATCAGTATAGAAGAAAAGTATCTTAACATAATAAAGGCCATCTATGACAAACCTTCAACCAACATTATATTTGATGGTGAAAAACTAAAAACCTTCCCTCTAAGATCAGGAACAAGGCAAGGCTGCCCACTATCGCCACTGTTATTCTATATAACGTTGGAGGTCCTAGCGAGTGCAATCAGACAAGAGAAAGATAAAAAAGGCATCTAAATAGGAAACGAAGAAGTCACTATTTGCGGATGACATGATTCTCTATATAGAAAACCCTAAAGACTCTAAAAACTGTTACTATTTGCGGATGACATGATTCTCTATATAGAAAACCCTAAAGACTCCACAAGAACACTACTAGAAACAATAAGCAAATACAGTAACGTTTCTGGATACAAAATCAACATTCAAAAATCCATAGCGTTCCTATACTCTAACAACAAAGTGTCAGAAAAGAAGTGGAAAAAATAATTCCTTTTGCAAT
>NW_011889215.1:743714-750604 GCF_000151845.1 Pteropus vampyrus | reverse complement strand
AAAAGAAGTGGAAAAAATAATTCCTTTTGCAATTGCAACAAAAAAGAATAAAATACCTAGGAATAAATCTAATGAAACATGTGAAGGACCTATATAATGAAAACTGTAAGACCCTATTAAAAGAAATAGAAGATACAAAGAAATGGAAAGACATTCTGTGTTCTTAGATTGGAAGAATCAACATAGTTAAAAGGAGCATATTACCTAAAGCATTATACAGACTTAATGCAATCCTCACCAAAATCCCATCGGCATTTTTTAAAGAAATAGAACAAAAAAATCAGCAGATTTGTATGGAAGCACAAAAGACTCCGAATTGCCAAAGCCATCCTGAGAAAAAAGAACGAGGCTAGAGGCATCACTCTGCCCGACTTCAAATTAAACTACAAAGAGATAGTCATCAAAACGGCATGATATTGGCAGCAAAACATACACATGGACCAGTGGAACAGAATTGAGAGTCCAGAAGTAAACCCATCTTTATATGAGCAAATAATTTTTGACAAAAAATCCAAAAACATACAGTGGAGAAAGGAAAACCTCTTCACTAAATGGTGCTGGGAAAACTGGAAAATCACCTGCAAAAGAATGAAACTAGACTGTTGTCTATCACCACACACCAAAATTAACCCAAAATGGATTAAGGATCTGAATATAAGACCTGAAACAATAAAATGGGTAGAAGAAAACATAAAAATGATAGGAATGAAACTCGAGGACCTTGGACATAAAGATTTTATGAATTTGACCTCAAAGGCAAGGGAAGTAAAAGCAAAAATAAATGAATGGGACTACATCAAACTAAAAAAGCTTCTGCTCAGCAAAAGAAACTGTCGACAAGGTAAAGACAGAACCATCCAAATGGGAAAATATATTTGCAAGGAACGCCTCCGATAGAGGCCTAATATCCAAAATATACAAAGAACTCATACGACTCAATAACAACAAAGAAACAAATGATCCAATCAAAAAGTGGGCAGAGGGCCTGAACAAACACTTCTCCCTAGAGTGAGAGAGGAGAGGAGGCATCTGAAAAAATGCAAAGGAAAGGGCCTGCAGAAGTAACCTACTCAGCCAGTTAAAACTGCTCTCTCCCCGCATTCTGCCCAGTGCTCTTCAGCTAATATGTTTTCCCACAGCTACCTTCCCCACCTCAAGGATTCTCCAGCTCACGTATGTTGATTGATGGCTTGCCAACCAACTCATGCTCTTCCTTATCTCTGTAGTTGTGTAGGAATAACAAGACTGTGTAAAACTGCTTGTTATGTTACAATTAGAGCTCAGCCTTTGGATAGGAATCCGCTGAGCAGGGCCCATCTCTCTGTTCCAGAATCCAATAAAAGTGCTGATAACACCAGGGTGGTAGGTTCTACAAACAAACGACTTAAAAGACCAATGGTCTGGAAATTCGTCCCCCCTGCAGCCTCCTACCCAAAGCTCTCCGTCCCCTTCCTGAGTAAGGAGGCACATGTGAAACCTCAGACAAAGGAGTGCCCCTTTGCATGGACACTGCAAAAGTATATAAACTGTAACAAATCCAACTAGAGCTAGCTTGTGCATGGAGTTGTCAACCCCACAAGCTCCACTGGCCTAATAAATTCTCCTTCCTCTAACAAAGTTGTCTGAGCGTCCAAATTCCTCCGTCCGGTGTCATGTCCTGCAACAAGAGGACATACGAATGGCCAACAAATATATGAAAAGATGCTCAACATTGCTATTATGGAAATGCAAATCAAAACCACAATGAGATACCATCTCACACCTGTTAGAATAGCTATAATCAACAGGATAAATAATAACAAATGCTGGAGAGGATGTGGAGAAATAGGAACCCTCATACACTGCTGGTGGGACTGCAAATTGGTACAGCCACTATGGAAAACAGTTCCTCAACAAACTAAGAATTGATCTATCATAATATCCAGCAATCCCTCTACTGGGTATTTACCCTAAAGACTTGAAAACTCATATCCATAAAGATATTTGCACACCAATGTTCATAGCAGCATTATTCACGGTGGCCAGGACAAGGAAGCAACCAAAGTGTTCAACAGACGATTGGATAAAGAAGCTGTGGAACATATATACAATGGAATATTACTCAGCCATAAGAAGAGATGAAATACTGGCATTTGCGACAACATGGATGGACCTCAAGATAATCGTGCTAAGCAAAATAAGCCAGACAGAAAAAGTTGAATATCACATGATATTACTTATATGTGGGATATAAACCTAAAAGCAACAAATGAACAGGACAAACAGAGACTCATGGACATGGACTATAGACTAGTGGTTACCAGAGAGTACGGGTTGAGGGAGGAGAGGGGAGGTAGACGGTTAAAAGGGATCAAATATAGGGGTAAGGGTAGGGTGAAGTGGGTAAAGGGGATCCAATATATGGTAGCTGAAGGAAACTGGACTTTGAGTGGTAAACACACAACAGAATATACAGATGTCAAATTATAATGTACACCTGAAATTTATATAATTGTATTATCCAATGTTACCCCAATAAACTTAATTAAAAAAAAAGTAGAATGGTAACAACTACATTCCTATCAATAAGTACCTTAAATAGAAAAGAATTAAGTGCTCCAACCAAAAGACAGAGCAGCTGAAATGATAAGAAAACAAGATCCCTACATATGAAAAGGAAGGGGATGGAAAAAGATATTGCTTTGATGGACCTAGAAGATATTTAAGTCAGACAGAGAAAGACAAACGCTATATGATTTCACTTATATGTGAAATCTAAGGAATGAAAAGAACAAACTAATCAAAAACAGACTCACGAATATAGTGGACACTTTGGTGACAGACAGCATGGAGAGGGTTTGGGGGGGCTGGGAGAATGGTGTGAAGGGTTAAAGAAGTACTAATTAGTAGCTGATGGATGGTCACAGGGATGGTGAGCATGGCATAGGGAATGCAATGAGCATGAATACATTGGCTAGGTGGAGGGTCAGGGGAGGGAGGGAGCAATTGGGGGGATGGTTTTACATACTATATAGATGTCTAACCAATATACTGTATCCTTGAAACTAATTTAAATAAATAAACTTTAAAAAATAAGGTGCATAAAGTATAATTTTATTCATGTAAAAATATATTTAATATGCTTGCAAATACATATAAATTGTATGGACACATATACAGAAAAAAAACTAGAGAATTACCTTTGAGGAGTGAGAATGAGAGATTTTTACTTTATATTCCTCTATATTAATGAAAAAATTTTATTTAGAACTTTGTATATTAAAATTTTTATTTTTTATCAATTCTAAAACTAATATGTATTTATTATAGGATATTTGGAAAATACAAATAAGCATTAAATTATTTTTAAAGAACTTATAATTTCAGCACTGAGAAATAGTCTTTAATATTCTTAAATTTTATATTTTATTTGAACAGGTGATATATTCATGTGGTTCAAAAAAAAGGTAAACAATATGAAAAGTACATGCTGAGAAGTCTCAGATGAACCATGACACCCTGCCTTCTGTAAGTAACCACTTTTATTAGTTTTTTGTATAGGGTATCAGCCATCCCCTGGGCTACTGGCAATCACTGATCACCTTCATGTCTTTATGGATTTACCTATTTGGGGAATTTTACATAAAAGGATTCATTCATATGTGGTCCTTTGTGACTGGCTTCTTTCATTTAACATGTTTTCAAGATTCATCCATGTTGTAGCATGTATCAGAACTTTATTCCTTTTTATGGCTGAGCAATAATCCATTGTGAAGACATTCTGTTTATCCATTCATTAGTTGATGAGCATTTAGGTTGTTTCTACTTGGGCTATTATGAATAGTGCTGCTATGAACATTTGTGTACAAGTTTCTGTGTAGCCATATGTCTTAATTTCTCTTGGGAATATATTTTAAGAGTGGATGTGCTGAGTCATACAGTAATCATATGTTTAACCTTTTGAAGAACTGCCAGATTGTTTCCAAACCAATTACACCTTTTTACACTCTCATCGGTATGAGGGTTCCAATTTCTCCACACCCTCACCAACAGTTATTATATGTCTTTTTATTCTAGCCAGTGGAACTTCATTCTGGTTTTCACTTGTCTTCTCTCATGGCTAATGATGCTGAAAATCTTTTACTGTGCTTTTTGGCCATTTGTCAGTCTTCTTTACAGAAATATCTGTTTGGATCTTTTGCCCATTTAAAAAATCGCTTTGATGAAATATAATTCACATTCTATATGAGTCATTATTTTAAAGTGTATAAATCAATGTTTTTAGTTCATTTGCAACCATCGCCACAATCTTAAGACATTTTCATCATCCCCAAAAGAAATCCATACCCTTTAGGTATCACCCCCACTCCCTCCCTCCATCCATCAGCCTGTGGCAACCGCTAATCTATTTCTGTTTTTATAGATTTGCCTATTCTGGACATTTCATATAAAAGGGTTCATATACTACTTGGTATTTTGTGTCTGGCTTCTTTCACCTAGCATACTGTTTTCAAGGTTCATCCATGTTTTCCTTTTTTTTTCCCCCAGGATTAAGGCATAATATTTTTTCTTTTTCACTATGGTAAAAATCTATAACATAAAATTTGTCAATTTAATTGCTTCAAATGTACAAGTCAGTGGCAATAATTACATTCACAATTCTGTACAACCATTGCCACTATTTATGTCCAGAGCTTTTTCATCATCCCAAACAGAAACTCTGTAATCATTAAGCAGTACTCCCCATTCCCTTCCCCCCTCTGGTAAACTCTGGTAAACTCTAATCTAATTTCTGTCTTTATGAAGTTGCCTATTCTAGATATTTAACCTAAGTAGAATCATACAATATTTGTCCATTTGTGTCTGGCTTAGCATAGTGTTTTCCAAGTTCATCCACATTGCGGCATGTATTAGAACTTTGTTACTTTTATGATAGTATTTCATTATCTGTATATCACCACATTTGTTTATCCATTCATCTATTGATGGACACTTTGTTATTTCCACTTTTTGGCTATTGTGAATAACGCTGCAATGAACATTGGTGGACAAGTATGTCTGAGTTTCAAGTCTGTTGAGTATATACCTAGGAGGGGAATTGTTGGATTGTATGGCAATTCTATGTTTAGCTTTTAGAGGAAATGCCAAACTGTTTTTCACAACAGCTGCACCATTTAACATTCCCATGAAAATCATATGATCTCTGCTTGCATCTGTTTATATGTTCATGTCAAAAATGTGTTGGATTTGTGTGATATTTCTACCTCCAGATGGTACTACTACCTTGTAAAAGAGCCATGTATAATTGGCTTAAAAAACAAACAAGTGCTTGTAAGGATTGGCTATTCTAAAATTCTCAGAAATATAGAAACTAACCCAAATGCTTTTCAAGTTCATGTGATCTAAGATTAATTTTTAGTAAATTAAAGCTAGTTTAAATTTGTTGGTTTAAGAAAACAGACATGTCTCTGAGTTATCCAAGGGTTTTACAAATTCTAATTAAGATAACAGAAAAATAATATATGTTTTCGTAAAAAGAGGTATAGGTATGGAAAATATATATATATATATATATATATATTTTTTTTTTTTTTAAGTAATTTTGTCCTAAAGTAAGGCTGGTTGTTTCAGAATGGAAAAGAAAAAAAAAAAAAGACAAAATCTGAATGTTTAAAAAAGTTGTAGAAGGTTTGTAAAAATAAATCTTACAAAAGAAAATTTTGCATAGTCAAAGTAAGCTGACACAAAATTAGAATCTTCTTCTTGATCTGAAATGGCTTTGTGGTGTTCCAGAGGGCCCCTGGAATATCTCAAAAGATTTGTTTTCTCTCTTGATAACAGAAAAATATTAAATTAATTAGGCTTATTTTGTGTGTTGACATTACATAGAAAGCATTGTCAAATAAAAAATAACATTGAGCCTTCTTGAGGTTATATTTGTATATGTTATAAATGTTCTAGAAATTATGTGAAATTCCTGGAAAATATGAGATGTACTGGCATATGATGTCTGTCATCAAAATTAAGGCACATACTAAAAGAATTGAGCTTGATTATCAGATTGCAACACAGTTAGATAAAGTTCACTCTGTTTCTGCAAAAATGGCCCCTCCTGGCTAGACTTTTGCCATCCTGATGTTCCCATAACATGACAACAGTCTGCTCCTGAATCAGAAAAATTAAGATAGGCAAACATGATTGTAAATTAAATAGTCAGGGCTATGGGAAACCCAGGACTGCTGCTTGGTTTTTCCAGGCTCCCTGACAAACCCCATTTTTCAATTTTTACAATCCTTCATAAACCATAGTGCCTTTAAGCTGGACTTCATTCAATTGCCACTTAGTATGGGCTATCAACATGTTCTTGTTGTATGTAATTTTCTGAATGGGTTGAAGCCTTCCCCAGCAGCAAGGCTGATGCCCTCATAGAAACAAAAGGCTATTAAAAACTGTTTTCTGCTACAGGTACACTTTCCAAGAGTTCTTTCAAGGCTATTTACGTAGCCCCACCATATGCCATGGGATGGTGGCTTGGGACTTGTCACTGTTTTCCTTCCCGACCTCTAGCGAAATGGGCTCATTACATCAATCACATAATGTTAACCTGTAAATATTTGTCTCTGCTACAGAAAACCTCGTAGGCCTTGCCGAAACACCCAGATGGGCCATCAATCCACAAAAGATACAAGGCCCAAGCCCCGCTATAAAGTTCCCAGGGACCACCTGGTCTGGTAAGATGCATGTTATACTGGGCACAGTCATTGACAAGATATAACATTTTCCCACACCAAATACAGTGAAACAGTTACAAAGCTTTTTAAGCCTTTTAAGATACTGGCAGGCTTTCATTCCCCATCTGGCTCAATGTTGCAACTATTACATACAGGCTGGTTAAAAAAAAAAAAAAAAAA
>NW_011889215.1:734151-741614 GCF_000151845.1 Pteropus vampyrus | reverse complement strand
CGGACCGCGGGGCGTCCGGGGCGAGGTCCTCTGGTGAATGAGGCCGCGTGCGCTGCCTTTCAATACCAGGACGCCCTGCGTTTCTGATCGTGTATCCGTGGTTCCTATAAGCTCTCTAGTGGGTGTCAAACCCCGAGTATCGAGTTGGGTTTTTGAAAACATGCATCTCCAATAGAATCAGATCTTTGTGCGTCAGGGAATTTAGAAAGATCATTGGGGAGGGTCCTCTGACTTCATTCAGGTTGAACCTGTTTTACAGATATGTAACTGAGACCTCAAAAGGTTAAGAAACTTAACTCGACATATCTTTGGCATTGGTTGCCTTCGTTTACCTGTTTTCATGACATTGGAAAATAGAATGCATGTGTTGTGTATGTGCTTTAAGAGTCCACAGCATTAGCACAATGTAGTTAAAGCCCAGGTTTTGGAGTTAAGCTTCTTCTCTCGGCCCCTATTTTCCCATCGTTGAATGGGCTATTGCTGGCCCTCTGGGTCTAGCACATAGCACATGCCAATAAATATTAACTGTGATTATTAATAATGTCACCTTTTCAGAGTAGAGATTATGTTTTTTGTTGTATAAGACCTATCCTCAGTAGGCGGCTATTTCTTTGTTGATAACCAGCAGATACCGAGCTCCACTTGGGTGGGCAGTGGTAATATATTTTTCTGAAGTGATGATAGTGTGTTTTGACAGAATTGGGGCAGTCATATGTCTCAAGTAAAGGTTTGTAATCAATAGTGGATATCAGTTATTTCAGTTATTTCTTGCTATCAGTTCTTTGGAGTCCAGTCTTGCACTGGTTTACCTAGAAGTACGTACTCACGTAGAGTCAAAACAGCATAGTGGTTAAAGGCTCTGGACTCAGTCACAAGAATCTGCCACTTACTAGCCAAATGCCCTTGAGCAAATTATCTCAGCCTCTCCACTTAAAAGGGGGTATTGATAGTACCTCATTCAGAGTAGGAAATGTCCAAACCTATAGAGAATTTTTATAGGTTTATTTGAGCTAAACTGATGACAATGCCGGGAAGCAAGATCTCAAATGCTCAGAAGAATGAGTTTTGCAGTTTCTTTTATACGTTTAGAATTAAAGAGGGAACGTAAGGTAGATAGATAAATGAAGGTGAGAGAAAGCAAGGCAAGGATTAGATTACAGGATAGTTAAGATTACATGGTCTCTTGAAGGTGGTTATGCTTCCAAGGAATCTGAAAAAGGGACATTTCAGAGTTATGTTAACCTAGATGCACAGAAGCAATGGAAAGGGCTTGCTTAAGGCAAAGATAAATCTTTTACTAAGGAAGTTGTATACCTGGGGTGTGGCTACTCTCCTGCCCAGTTAGGAATTTATGATCGGACCACCCTGTGATGTTACTTTTAGTTAGATTTATTACAGCACCTCTTTTTCACCCATACCTGCATTCATGATTTTTACTGTTTGAAGCTCCCTTGTTAGTCTTGTATTATCTTCATCTCTTTCCATACTGCCCCAGCACTAGCCTTTTTTTCAGTTTCGTGCACTGCATTCATTTCCCCATCTTACCTGGTCTAATTCCTCTCCTTTTACACCTAGTGATTATTGGACTCCGACATAATCAGCAGGTAGGATCTGCCTTATGATTTTGCAGCTTTTATATCAAGAATCTTATCTAAAAGGCCTTTCTTTTGAGTGGCACTGTTGTCCCTATGAATCATCAATGCTGAGGTATAAGGAGGTCAGTCCCCTTAGCTGACAGTGATAGCTGATTGATTGGGGTGCGGGGAGGTCCATGACATATATTTGCTGGTGCTGTTCTGAAGATCTAGTAGGGACACCTGGACATTACTGTGCTTCTTGCAGGGGAGTATGATAAAGCAGATTTTTCTTTAGGGTTGTGCTGCTGTTAAAGGTGAGACAACTACTCTCGCAGTGAGATTCCTAGGGAAAAGATTTTGAGATGTGAGATGTTGGTACTCAGGTATGCTTAGAGTAATAAGACTGATGATAAAGCAACTAAAAAGTTCTCATATTGTCAAAGATAAAAGCTAATCTTATATGAGGTGCTCTAAACTTAAGTTTTGTGAATTGATCTCTTTATTTTTTGAATGGGCTGGATTAGATATATAGAGGTTTCATTTATGGTTCCTCTATAGAAAACAAACAGCATAAAATACAGTCTCAGGGATTATTGCTAGAGATATTCCAAGTCAGCAGAATTTGAAAATTGAGTCTAAAGGGGGCTTATTAGTCAATAAATGTTTATAGAGTACCTACCCTGTGTCCAGTTCTATACGAAGCTTTGTATAGAACTTGCTTTATTTAGGCATAAAAGAAACTTGCCTCTCAAATACTTTTCATAATAATTGGAAATGATCACTTAAATGTAGGTGTTGCCATACAATTTTAAGAGTGCTTTTACATGTGTCATTACAGTTGATCTTCACAATAGTATCCCTGGGAACTGGACAGGCAGAGTTGTTTTCTCCCATTACTGGTGCACTACAGAGGCTCCTAATATCATAAGACTTGTTGAAGATCATCATGCAAAAAAGTCAGATTTCCAGTTTTAACAAAATTAAAAGTTCTAACCCTGTCTGCCTGATGAACTATAAGTCCTTCAAATACCAGGCTAGATGTCACTTTTCTTGTCACATCCCTAGATTCCTTAAACATGTAATCACTTTGTCCTCTGTGCTGTCTCTATTCCTTACACTTAGAGGTTTTGTATTGTACGTATTGCACCACCCTGTAATTGGTTTATCCGCAGGACTTTCTTCCTTACACTTCTGAGTTTCTTACCGGTAGGGACTTGTTCTGATCCCCCTCTGGACTCCCCACTGCTTGGCAGCACCTGCTCAGAGTAGATGCTCAGCGAATCAGTGTGACTTGTAGCCTTGTGCAACTTGAATAACAGGTCATTTTAATTTACACCCTTAATAGATGTAGCATTGGAAAAACTATTCACTTATGATACATTTTTATCCATTGTCAGTGATTATTTGTTATATGAGTGTTCCCAGGGTTGGGGAGGGCCTAATACAACAGAAGCTCCAAATTCTCTCAGACCATTATTACTGTCAGTCAAGAACAGTGTGTGTTTTTTTCCTATTTTGTTGTGTAGAATGGTTTATTAATTTGAAGTTAAATCAGCTCATTCTTTTTTGTTTTTTAATTGACATTCACATACCATAACATTCATTATTTTAAAGTGTAGAATTCAATGGTTTTTAGTATATTCACAAGGTTGTGCAACCATCACCATTGTCTAATTCCAGAACATTTTCATCACCCCCAAAAAGAAGTCCTGTAATTATCTGCAGTCACTCCCCCTTCCTCCTTAATCATTCCTCCAGCCCAAGGCAGCCACTAATCTACAGTATTTATGGATTTACCTGTTTTGCACATTTCATATAAATGGAATCATATAATATGTGACATTTTGTGTCTGGTTTTTTAAAAATAGCATTAAGTTTTCAAAGTTTATGTGGCAGGATTTATATTTCCACTTTTGGGTTATTATGAATAATGCTGCTGTGAACATTCATGTACAAGGTTTTGTTGGATATATGTTTTCAGTTTCCTTGAGTAGGAGTGGAATTGCTGGATCATATAGTAATTCTACATTTAACATTTTGAGAATACCAAACTTTTCCAAAGTGGCTGCAGCATTTCCCATTCCTACCAGCAGTGTGTGAGGACTCCACTTTTTCCACATCCTCACCAATAACTTGTTTTTATCTGTCTTTTTGATTATAGCCATGCTAGTGGATGTTAAGTGGTTTATATGGTTTTGTGATGTTTTATTTTTCTCAGACCATTAAGTAGGCAAATAATGATGGATGCTATTACAAATGATCTTCACTTTAAACATTCTCATCTGTATTTGAAAGCCTAACCTCCCAGGGTTCTCAATGGGATGACAATTTAGCAAATGTTACTAGTATAAGGATTATCAGTAATGTAAATTTAGTATCATGTTTACAAGCAGCATTGTCCTGTAATTTCAGGTAAATAATCTTGCAGTATTATAGACCCTGCAGATAAATCAGCATGAAGCAGCAGATTTTCTGTGTCAGAGTTTGTCTTTTGAATGCTGCAAATTAAGTAAACAGTACCAAAGTGAATGTGCTGGCAGAGCCTTGTAGTTTGGCTACAATTCTAACATATGTGTGATTTTGAAGTACTGTTGTCTTCCATACCAGAATTTCCATCTCATGGTTCTATTGCTGGATAGAGTGGCCCTGTGCCAGACAACCTTAGTTCTCCTTAGAAAGGGTATTTCTGTGCTAGTCGGTAACCACCTGTTGAATAGAGAAACAGTTCATCTATTTTTTAAAAATTCTTTATTTTGATATAATTCATGCTTTTATTCTATGTCATGTTGCAGCTTTATCGATATGTTACAACTCCAGAAAGGATCAGCAGAAATTCTCTTTTGACAGATGTAATTGCTGCTTATCAAAGATTCTGTTCTCGACCTCCAAAAGGTAAACACTTAGATGTGATCATAATTTTCTATTTTCTTGTTAAAGAGCCATGCCACAGCAGGTGTATACTGAGCAGGCGCATAAATGGTCTTTCAGGTTGTCTCCTTCAGTCTGATTGCAATGATGAAAATGTGTCACCTTCACATGTGGCACTTGTATAGGTAATAAAATCGGCATGCAAATGAGACTTCTTCCTTTTACACCCCCGAGCTGTGAACTGTAATATTTAGACTGATTTACTCCTGTATGAGAAATGTTATACTTACAGCTTATGCTTTTTAATGACGTATCAGCTGTTCTAAAAATGAACACACATATACAAAACCTCATGACTTTTGGTTTAAGGATATGTATTATTTTTTCCTTTCCTAACAGGATTTGAAAAATACTTTCCTAATGGAAAAAATGGAAAAAAAGCTAGTGAACCTAAAGACGTTATAGGAGAAAAAAAAGGTACCTTTTAAAAAGATTGTTCGAACTTACTGTTTTCCTCTAACATATGATGTTGGTGATAGTTTTCACTAAACAAAGTGTTATCTTAAGGCAGTTCTGAAACTTGTAGTTTACAGGTACATATAAAATTCTATAGACTCTATGTCTCATTTCATCTTTAATTTATATTTTCTTGTCATTTTTCAAATTAAATTAATTTAAGTAGAGATATTGACTGATCAATATCAGTTAACTGCATATTTAGTGAATATATTTGACACATAATTTAAACCACTGAGAAAAATCTTAGAAACCTAATTAATACAATTTATTTGACACATGTGGTGGTATAGTGCAGTCTTTCAAGTTGTTTTTCAAATTGTACTGCAGAGCCTTACCTTACTTTAGGGAATCAGAGCCAGTTTCTTAGGGCTGGTTGGGGCACCATGTAGGCTCCAAGACTCCTGTCTCCCATTTCACATGTGTAATAGCATTAGCACAGTGCCTGGCACATGCTGGCATTCAATTGCCATCCTTTCTTTTTTAGGGAAATGTAAGGAAAAATATAATAAATCCCTTGTTTTTAAATGAACTTGGATCTAGTTGGAGAGACAAATATGTGCTCAGAGAATTCAAGGAACGAGAACAGGGCCAGGGGATAAGGGAAGGGAGAAGCACTTGTTGGGCTAATTGAGTATTGGTGATACAGGTGACTTCTACTGTGTTGCCCAGGGCATGGTAGGTAGGTAGTCTTTTAATCTTGGTTTGGGGGCAAATTAATGATATTAGGTCCAACTTTTAAACGTAACTTGTTAGGTACTTTTTGTATATATGTTACTTTGTCCCAGAGTAGTGTAGACTATTTTCATATAGCTTTAGAAATGTGCTTACTCTGTTTCTCAGCCCTGTACCTCCTTGCAGGTAGATTGTATCTCTCTCAGACCTTGCCTCACTTAAGACGGGTGCACAAGCTCCTTATATGCCTCATGGTGGGGTGAGTGTGTCAGGAAGCCACAGTGCCATGTGGCCACTAGGGGTGACTGGGTGCTGCAGCCTCCCATCCTGCTCCATAGAGGGGGTGGTTTCACAGTGGTTGAAGATGTTAGAATGGCATTTGTGGGTCTTTGAGAGGATAGAAAAGTGGGAAGAAAAGGAAGATGGTAATGACTGTATTAGTTCCTAGGACTGTCATATAACAAAGTACCACAGATAGGTGTCGTAAGCAACAAAAAATGTGTCTCAGTCCTGGAGGCTGCAAGTCCAAGATTAGTGTGTCACTGGCAGGATTGGTTCCTTCTGAGGGTCATGAGGGAAGGATCTGTTTCAGGCCTTTCTCCTTGGCTTGTAGATGGCTGTCTTCTCCCCGTGTCTCTGCACAATGCCTTTTTTCTATGCATATCTGTGTCCAGATGTCCCCTTTTTTATAAAATACCTATCATATTGGATTAGGACCCACCAACACGACCTCATTTTAATTTGCTTATTTCTATATAGACCCTCTCTCCAAATAAGATCACTGGGGGTTACGACTTTAACATATGAATCGGCAGGGACATAGTTCAACCCGTAACAGTGACTGATTTCAGATTCTTGCAAAATAATTTTATATGGGTGAGGTTTCTTTTTTGTTTGTTTATTTTTAGCCAGCTATCAAAACCATGTTTTTCCTACAGAAGAAACTGTTAACAGCGTTCACTTCATGGGAGTGGGAAAGGGAAGCACTTAACTTTTTACGTTCAATTTGGGAACTCAGAAATTCACTTACCGCATCACACCCTAACTCTGTCACTTAACACTGTAACAGATTATTCAGCAAGTTACTTAGGCTATAATTTCTTCATCTGTAAAATGGGAATAGTAGTATACTTATGGGGTTATTGGATTTTTGTGTAGATTTCATGAGATAATACATGTAAAGCACTGGCGAGCCTCCTTGAACGTTAACTCTTTGTATTAGTCTCATCTTTCCTCATAGTACTTTATTTAGTAATAGATTTGCACCGTAATGTATTTTGCATTGCATCTTTTATTAACTATTAATGAAAAAATTGTTGAGAGATGTAAAAACCTGCTATGCTGTTGTATATGCTCTTTGTTTATGAACAGAATCGAAGTCAGCTGCTACACCACGTCCTTCTGGAGGAGGAGTTGGCGGCGGCGGAAAACGAGGTGGCAAGAAAGACGATTCTCATTGGTGGTCCAGGTTCCAGAAGGTTTGATTCTGAACTATGTGTTAATTTGGAGGCTCTGGGGTGGCCCCAGGAAAGGATGAGAGACATTAATGGCATTGGAAGTGATTCGTGTTCAGCATAACATAGATCCTGTTGTCACATTTCATTCTTCACAGAAGTTGTCTCTGTCTTTGCCCAGGGTGACTTTCCATGGGATGACAAGGAATTCAGGATGTATTTTCTCTGGACTGCTCTGTTTTGGGGTGGAGTCATGTTTTACTTCCTGTTCAAGAGCTCTGGAAGAGAAATCACGTGGAAGGACTTTGTCAATAACTATCTTTCCAAAGGAGTAGTAAGTATTTTATGGGATTGCTGGCTATTGTGGTTTAAA
>NW_011889215.1:728833-734101 GCF_000151845.1 Pteropus vampyrus | reverse complement strand
ACAAGCTCCTTATATGCCTCATGGTGGGGTGAGTGTGTCAGGAAGCCACAGTGCCATGTGGCCACTAGGGGTGACTGGGTGCTGCAGCCTCCCATCCTGCTCCATAGAGGGGGTGGTTTCACAGTGGTTGAAGATGTTAGAATGGCATTTGTGGGTCTTTGAGAGGATAGAAAAGTGGGAAGAAAAGGAAGATGGTAATGACTGTATTAGTTCCTAGGACTGTCATATAACAAAGTACCACAGATAGGTGTCGTAAGCAACAAAAAATGTGTCTCAGTCCTGGAGGCTGCAAGTCCAAGATTAGTGTGTCACTGGCAGGATTGGTTCCTTCTGAGGGTCATGAGGGAAGGATCTGTTTCAGGCCTTTCTCCTTGGCTTGTAGATGGCTGTCTTCTCCCCGTGTCTCTGCACAATGCCTTTTTTCTATGCATATCTGTGTCCAGATGTCCCCTTTTTTATAAAATACCTATCATATTGGATTAGGACCCACCAACACGACCTCATTTTAATTTGCTTATTTCTATATAGACCCTCTCTCCAAATAAGATCACTGGGGGTTACGACTTTAACATATGAATCGGCAGGGACATAGTTCAACCCGTAACAGTGACTGATTTCAGATTCTTGCAAAATAATTTTATATGGGTGAGGTTTCTTTTTTGTTTGTTTATTTTTAGCCAGCTATCAAAACCATGTTTTTCCTACAGAAGAAACTGTTAACAGCGTTCACTTCATGGGAGTGGGAAAGGGAAGCACTTAACTTTTTACGTTCAATTTGGGAACTCAGAAATTCACTTACCGCATCACACCCTAACTCTGTCACTTAACACTGTAACAGATTATTCAGCAAGTTACTTAGGCTATAATTTCTTCATCTGTAAAATGGGAATAGTAGTATACTTATGGGGTTATTGGATTTTTGTGTAGATTTCATGAGATAATACATGTAAAGCACTGGCGAGCCTCCTTGAACGTTAACTCTTTGTATTAGTCTCATCTTTCCTCATAGTACTTTATTTAGTAATAGATTTGCACCGTAATGTATTTTGCATTGCATCTTTTATTAACTATTAATGAAAAAATTGTTGAGAGATGTAAAAACCTGCTATGCTGTTGTATATGCTCTTTGTTTATGAACAGAATCGAAGTCAGCTGCTACACCACGTCCTTCTGGAGGAGGAGTTGGCGGCGGCGGAAAACGAGGTGGCAAGAAAGACGATTCTCATTGGTGGTCCAGGTTCCAGAAGGTTTGATTCTGAACTATGTATTAATTTGGAGGCTCTGGGGTGGCCCCAGGAAAGGATGAGAGACATTAATGGCATTGGAAGTGATTCGTGTTCAGCATAACATAGATCCTGTTGTCACATTTCATTCTTCACAGAAGTTGTCTCTGTCTTTGCCCAGGGTGACTTTCCATGGGATGACAAGGAATTCAGGATGTATTTTCTCTGGACTGCTCTGTTTTGGGGTGGAGTCATGTTTTACTTCCTGTTCAAGAGCTCTGGAAGAGAAATCACGTGGAAGGACTTTGTCAATAACTATCTTTCCAAAGGAGTAGTAAGTATTTTATGGGATTGCTGGCTATTGTGGTTTAAAGGGTGAAATTTGGAAGATTAGACCAATAAAATGACTGTCAACAGGTTAGCCGAGCTGGTCTGTCTTAAAGTTACTATTGGATTTTTTTAATGCTAAAAAGTACTGCAACCAAAAACCTGTTTGTTTTGACCCAGCAGTCCCCAGATTTACCACACAATGCTTTTGTTTCACTTTCTACGAGAACCTAGTTTTGGAATGACATCTCCTGACTCTTGCTCTAGCAGACCTGTCTGCTTGCATCATTTTCTCATGTGCCCTTGCTGGCCTCTTATCCCCACTGTAGTGTGCCAGCCTCTCCCAGAGCCTTTACATCTTTACTGCTTTCATCTCCTGTGGGCTTGGAATTGGATGAGCAAGTCACTCAGAATGTTTAAAGTGAGACCAAATGGGCTTTAAGTGAGGGCCCACATAGGGCTGCTCAAGAGGCTTTGTCACTGCCGGCGGGTCTTTACCCAGTAAGACCCTATTTCAGCATATTTACGATGATGTTGATTGTAAGACATACATTATTTTGTGTATTACCAAGAAAAATATAGTAAGCTTCCAGTGAAACTATGAAATACCGTTAGTTGTCAAATGTATCATAGTTTCTGAGATGTTAAAATATGAAAAATGTCCGTGTTAGAGTTGATGAAATATAAGAAAGAGGGCCAGGATTTGCTGTATAAACTTGAGGAAATTACTTAACCTCTCCATACTGGAATTTTCATCAATCAAATGTATAAAGTATAGATAAAATATTAATACCAAGATAGTATAAAGAATCTAAAATGACTTTTAAAGGTTGTACAGTAAGGTGAGGATGGAAAAAATAGAAATAATTATCTACTCAGATTTTTGAAGTGTTTCTCTCATGAAAGTGACGATATTATATAATTCCCAGATGTTGGGAATCTGCTTTCTAAGAAGTAGCTCCCATCCATATGTGGAGACTGCAGCTGTCTTTCTGAGGGTGGTGACAGGCCCTTGGGGAGGGTTCTCCATAGCTGCATCTTCTTTTGACCTGCTGGTTTTGTGGCACAAGTCTGCCATTGCCCCAGCAGGAGCACTTTAGTTGCTTGTTTCCAGACAGACTGTTTAGGAACAGTTAGTTCCCTGTTCCAGCTCCTCCTGGAATTATCTGGGGCTCCCTCACTTTCCAGTTTGACTTATACTTTCCAGACTTTCTGCCAAGACAGACTTCATGACAGCAGGAAGTAAGCATCTCCCAAAAGGCTCATCCTCCGAATCAGCCAGAAGCCCTGGGATAAGGTTAAGAGTATTCTTAAGCATCTGATGTAGTTAGGAGGTTACAGAAGAAACAAGTTTAAACCATTTTATACCCATAGAGTGGCAAAAATTAACAAGTCCTATAATAGCAAGTGAGGATGTAGAGCACTAGAATATTTTGCTGGGGAGTGTGAATTGGAGAGCAGTTTGGCACTGTGCAGTAAAATTGAAGATATGTATACCCTGCAGCCCAGCCTCACTGTATCCATCTACAGGCACATATCCCAGATAAAGTTTTGAAGATGTGCCTAAGCAGGTTTGCAGGAATGTTCATAACAGCATTGTTTGTAATGGTGAACCTTTCGAAACAGCCTAAATGTCTGTCTTTTAACAGAGAATAGGATGTGCTCATAGAATGGAATACCCCACAGAACTGACATATCAGCATGGATAAACCTCATAAATATAATGATAGGAAGAAAAAGAACTTTGTAGAAGTGTATATTCCAAATGAGATCATTCTTAAAGTTCAAAACCCGGCAAAACTGGTTGTGTGTTTAGGGTTGCTTGTGTGCATGGCACAAGTGCCAGGACGTGCTTGGGACTGTGTGCACCTAATGCAGAGAGTGGCCCACCTCTGGAGAAAGGGCAAGACTAGTAGCTTCAACAGTGTTGGTGATGTTTTATTTCTTAAGCCAGATGGGTGAACATGGGTCATTATATTCATTATTCTTTGTATATCTGAAATCTCATACATTTTAAATGAGCTTGAAAGTATATCTCAAGTTTTTTTCTGTAAATTTATGTTGAATATTTAACTTTTTAAAATTCCAGGTAGACAGACTGGAAGTCGTCAATAAGCGTTTTGTTCGAGTGACTTTTACACCAGGAAAAACTCCTGTTGATGGGGTAAATGATTTTATTAATTGATGTGAATTAGCTATAAGCTAACTTGAGGTTTAAAGCTGAAAAGCAAACATTCGCTCACATTGCAGTGGGTATACACTCTGGTCATACCAGAATTGGGCAGTGCAGCATTTGTAATCTTCACCAGCATAGGTGAGAATGTGCATAATTGTGCTATGAAGATTGGATCAATGGTTTTGTTTTGGTAATCATTTTGGCTGTACATTTGGGAAAGTGAGTGAAATCCCAGTTTTCAGTATTCCAGTATTGTCTATGATTTTTCAAGAAAAAATAGTTTTTTGGTTAGGAAATATATAGTAAGATCTGAATCGTTTTGAGACAGTTTTTTTCCAAATCAGTTTAAGAATTATCCTCATATCTCTCCCAACCATTTCGCGATCTTGTATTATTTTAATTTCCATCTCTTTTCCTATTTTTAAAATAATTTGTGTTTCCTGTCCGGCCATTTGAACTCTATTTCAGAGACCCCAGACTGGGCTGAGGGAAGGGGAGGGGCAGGTGATGTTCCCAGGTGAGTCCCAGCCCTCCCCTGGGCCTGACCCCTGGGCCTGACCCCTGGCCCCATCCCTAGTCCTTTGGTGTCCTGCAGTCTTACCACCTTCCCCCAGGGCCAGACATCTCTACCAGGCTGCTTCTCTTCTCTCCGAGGATGGTTCTGTTTAACCATTCCTAGTCATCTTGATTAGTTGGGGCAACATTTTAAGGAAAACTAGAGCTGATGGTGATATCAGTAAATATAAGAATATTCATGAAGTTTATATGTCTTGGCTATTTTAGTCATTTTTAGGAAAGTTATTTTAATTATTTTTCCCCCCATTCTCTTCACCTTCTGGTGAAATAATTAATAACCATGCTACTTTTTTTCCTTAGAACTATCCCTCAGACTTTTATTGCTGGGAATTAAATTGCCACTCCTTTCAAGAGGACAGTTTGACAGTGTACATATCAGTTTTGAAAGTACACATGCACAAGTAATTTTGCTTCAGTAATAATCCTAGAGAAATACTTAAGGATGCATGTAAAGATGACTATACAAGGATGTTCTCCAAAACACTGATTATAGAGCAAAAAATTAGAAATAGATAAATGTCTACATTAGGCCTCCTGGTTAATGTTAGGGCTTCTCATTTCTCTTGAACTTTAACCTCCCTGCTGGAGTGGTGGCTCTCGCTGGACAGTACTCTTTCCAAAGGGCAGTTTTTACATTTAATACTGGCAGGCACAAGCATTTGCACATTGAAATTCATACTATTTTATTATAAATTACTTTCTTTTTATTTCTCCTTTATATTACAGTTAAGGTTTTACATTGATTTCTTTTCAAAATTGTGCATGTGCTTCAAGATTGTAAAGTGAGTATTATATAAATCTTGAAAGAATGACATCAAGATTGCTAATAGTGTTTATCTCTGGTTGCTGACATTGTAGATGCTTTTGTTTTCTTTATATTTGTATAGCCTTAGTTTTCAACAGAGGACATGTATTGCCTGCTTGATAGACTTTATATTGAGACTTTATATTAGTGTCCTACTACTT
>NW_011889215.1:713052-728783 GCF_000151845.1 Pteropus vampyrus | reverse complement strand
ATCAGTAAATATAAGAATATTCATGAAGTTTATATGTCTTGGCTATTTTAGTCATTTTTAGGAAAGTTATTTTAATTATTTTTCCCCCCATTCTCTTCACCTTCTGGTGAAATAATTAATAACCATGCTACTTTTTTTTCTTAGAACTATCCCTCAGACTTTTATTGCTGGGAATTAAATTGCCACTCCTTTCAAGAGGACAGTTTGACAGTGTACATATCAGTTTTGAAAGTACACATGCACAAGTAATTTTGCTTCAGTAATAATCCTAGAGAAATACTTAAGGATGCATGTAAAGATGACTATACAAGGATGTTCTCCAAAACACTGATTATAGAGCGAAAAATTAGAAATAGATAAATGTCTACATTAGGCCTCCTGGTTAATGTTAGGGCTTCTCATTTCTCTTGAACTTTAACCTCCCTGCTGGAGTGGTGGCTCTCGCTGGACAGTACTCTTTCCAAAGGGCAGTTTTTACATTTAATACTGGCAGGCACAAGCATTTGCACATTGAAATTCATACTATTTTATTATAAATTACTTTCTTTTTATTTCTCCTTTATATTACAGTTAAGGTTTTACATTGATTTCTTTTCAAAATTGTGCATGTGCTTCAAGATTGTAAAGTGAGTATTATATAAATCTTGAAAGAATGACATCAAGATTGCTAATAGTGTTTATCTCTGGTTGCTGACATTGTAGATGCTTTTGTTTTCTTTATATTTGTATAGCCTTAGTTTTCAACAGAGGACATGTATTGCCTGCTTGATAGACTTTATATTGAGACTTTATATTAGTGTCCTACTACTTATGAAGTAGCGATATTAATTAGTGTGCCGTGCTTTATAAGCACAGGCTTTGGAATCTGACAGACAGCTTCACATTACCTCTACTCTTTACTAGCTGTACTGCCTAACTCCTCTAAATTTTGGTTTCTTTATTTCTAAAATGGGAACAACAGTAAAACTGTTTTAGGGCTTAGTGCTTAAATGAGAATCATGAAAGTCAGTGGTGGTTTTCAAACTTCAGGGTGCGTAAGAATCACCTGGAGTGCTGGGACCCATCCCTAGAGGGTCTTCTCCAGACTTTGTTCCCAGAATCTCCATGCTGCTGGTCCTTGGTCCACCATGATTTTGTGATGTGAGTCATGCATTTAGCATATTGCCCAGTTATAGTAGGTGCTAATTTAGGAATTTCCAATCACATGTAGTTAATCTGTTGTTGATATGTTTTGAGGCTTGTAGCCACAGGAATTTTGTAGCTTTGTCAGTGAACAACTTACCAAGAATAAATGTTATATTATAAAACTTACTCTTCATCTTTTGTTTTTAGATACATGGAGAGAGATACCAGAGTGATATTCCCCACTCAGTAACACTGGTTGGTGGGAGGAATATGGGATGACATGTTGCTCTCTTCTGTGTATAGTTCCCAATCGTCTGAATTTTATATCATAGACTTACCGTTTTGTTTAATAAAATATTTTTTAAAGTGGTTGCATGTTAAAAGAAGAATAAAGTCTTTTTGTGCTGTAAAATGTGGCTAATGCAGAGTGCTGGAACAGGGTCTAGAATATAGTAAAATTCCATAAATGTGAGTTGTTAGGATTAGTGTTTTTGTGATTACATAAGAGAGGTAGTATGATATGGTGGGTATGATCTCTGGATCTAGAGCCATACTGCTTGGTTTCAGATCCAGACTCTTACTAGATGTATAATCATGGGTAAGTGAAGTCACCCCTATGGTTTTTTCATCTGTGAAATGGGGACAGTAATAGGGCTGATACTCAGCTGATAAGCACTGACATAATATGAAATACTTATGTGCTGGGAGTAAAATAGTCATTGTCTCAGGCCCTTCAGGTGTCCCTCCCTAGGGCCTCAGTATGTCACCAGAGCAAGTGAATAGAAGGATAACAGGGTAACAGTGCTTTCCTAATGTTTAGATTTGATTATCACCCCTGGTGATGGTACCTACTCCTTATGGTGACTCTGAAGATTGAGTTAATTAATGTATATAAAGGGCTTAGAATAGAACATTGCTGACAGTAAGTGCTCAATAAACTTTGGCTGTTATTACTATGTCACATTAGCTTTTAATTTGGAAAGAAGTAGCTGGGAAATGGAGAAGAGGTAAAAGACGCATATTTATTTATGAAAAGGATTGTATTTTCAAATAGATTTTTTTATTATTATGAGTTTATAACTTTAGAACCACTGAGTGAAACTTAATCACCATATGATTAAAACCAGTCTTTTATTATTGTTGAATTTTTAATTTGTAAATTTTCAGTATTTCTGAAAAATTCTTTAGAAGTTGAATCCTTTAATGAATTAAACTCTTTGTCTCCCCTTCATTCTTAGGGTATTTTGTTTTTCTGTTTTTCTAGCAATACGTCTGGTTTAATATTGGCAGTGTGGACACCTTTGAGCGGAATCTGGAAACTTTACAGCAGGAATTGGGTATAGAAGGGGAGAATCGGGTACCTGTTGTCTACATTGCTGAAAGTGATGGGTAAGAAGCAGTGCAAATATATAAACATGTTGAAGACTGTTCACTGTGTTCTACGCAGTTCACCGTTCTGTCACCAGGTGGCAGGTTACACGTTGCATTCCCAAACAGGCCTTGATGTGCCCGGATTTTTTTAAACCTTTGGCAATTTACTAGTTTTTGCTAGTAACTGATTGATATTCTACACATTTGTGTTTATCTTGATTAAGCAGTAGTTTGAGACATTAATATCCAATGACTGTCTTCTAGTAGGATTTTAGCATAAAGAGCCTTTTATGTCAAAGAGAAGCATTCCACCTTTTAACTATCACTTACATTTATATTTCAGAGTTTTCCAAAATTATTAAGCAATTCTTCCTTTATTGTCAGAACTCCTGCTTCTCTTAAGGGTTATTTGTCTTCAGTCAGGCTATTTACAAGTCTGAGTCTTTCAAGAAGGGCCCATTGATTTCAAGTCATTTGTCTTTGAGCTCCTTGAGAGTTATATTTCCTTTGAGTGCTTATTCGGTACATCCAGGTAGCTCTCCCGGAGTTACTCCATTTGCATTAAATACAGAAGGTCTGCCTTGCTATAGAGTTACTAATTCAAGAGTAAAAATAGAAATAAATCTAATTTTTCTGTAAAAGAGCAGAACAACGGAGAACTAGTGTGTTAATTGAGCTGATAGTGTTGCTCGGTTTTAGGGACTTTCTTGAGTCTTAGTTTGTGTAAACCTACAATCTACCTGAAGTATTTAGATCCAAATAGCTATTAAAATTGTTTCACATATGATATATCCCTTGGCCCCTAAGGTTGTCATATAATTATTTAACTTTCTAGGCTGATGCTGAAACATTACAAAAGTTTTATCGCACCATTTTTATTGTTAGTATGTTTTTTTCCCTCCAGAAATAAACCAAAGGTAAATTTTTCATGGTTCTTGCTGCCTACTATAGCACAATTTAAAATATTAGAAAAGATGAAAAATCAGTAAGTCCTAGTTTTTGTATTTGACCTAAACTATGTACAAGGTCTGGTCTAAATTTCTTAGGGCAAGTTAAACTAAATTGCATTATATTAACCAATGTAAGTACATATCTATACCCATAGTTGGGTTGAAATTGACTTTATTAAACAAGGCAGAAGGCATTTCTAGGCTTTAAGTCACTCCCCAACAGGTCCCTCTACAGCAGACAGGAGGTTGGAGGGCAAACCAGTTCCCCTGCAAGTCTGTCTTAAGCTGCACGGAGTGGCCTGTGCAGCACTCATTGCCATTGTACACAGGACTTTTGAAATGATATGTGTTAACTTACAAGGATTTGATATTTGGAAGATATCTCTTCAGAATAAATTGAAGCATTTCAATAAGAGAACTGGAGTTTCTGCCCAGGCTAATACCAGGATCGTAAAATTTTTAAGTAATTCTAAAGAAATTTCTTTGAAACTCAGATATAATGATAGTAAATCACAGTTAGGTCTATACTGTGCATAAATGGTGGTTATTGGGATAGGAACAAAATATCAATATGTGTTAAGAATAGTTTTTTCTTTGGTATTATGTGCTTGTTCCTGAGTGATATTGACGCACTGAGATTCTCCTTGTGCCTCAGATAAAATATTAGAATATTCAGGTTTTACAAAAAAAGAAAATATGCAATTATGTCGCAACCAATTATCAAAAAGTATATCTTGCAAAACATTAAAAAGACCAAAGATTAACAGCCTTAAAAATATGTCACTGTTGTGTGTGGTTCTCTTTTTAGTTCTTTCCTGCTGAGCATGTTGCCCACAGTGCTCATCATTGCTTTCTTACTGTACACCATACGAAGAGGGCCTGCTGGTATTGGTCGAACAGGACGGGGGATGGGTGGACTCTTCAGTGTTGGAGAAACTACTGCTAAGGTCTTAAAGGATGAGATAGATGTGAAGTTCAAAGACGTGGCTGGCTGTGAGGAGGCCAAGCTAGAGATAATGGAATTTGTAAACTTCTTAAAAAACCCAAAGCAGTATCAAGACCTAGGAGCAAAAATCCCAAAGGTAAAATTAACTTTCATAAGATTATTTTCAATTTATTAACCCAAAAATCTTTTGGATTATTTTTTGATCTCTGAAGTTATAATTTTATGAAGTTTGATTACTTATTATACAGTAGCCGTTGTCCTCCTTCTTCTATCTTAACTTACTAGTCTCTGCTTACTGGTCTCTGCTTAACTCAAGAGCCTTTTTTGGGTCATTTGTTCTGTATGAACGTGTCTTCTTGCATGTAGTGTATATAATTTCCAAAAAGATTTGTGTTCTCCTCTCTTGAAAGCCTTTCTTGATTTGCCTTCCTTCTACCTCCAGTCTGATTTAGTCACCCCATCTCTCAGCAGCCGTAGTGCCTTGAGTGTATCTTTTCTTGCAATCACCAAGTTGTCCCTCCCTCAGCAGGTATGAATGGACCGTCTGCCTGGACCTGGCACTTGAGAGTCATGGCACAGAACTCAGTGAAGAGACAGCCAGCACTAATTCCCACTTTCCTTCCATCCAGCAGATATCCCTATGCTCACTGCTGGCGATGGGCCGGCCTTATTCATTTTTGTATTCCCAGGGCCAGCTTAAGTCATAAAGTAAATGAGTCAAAATTTTAAATAATTAAAAAAATCTATTAATAAAGTTTATTTTAAAGGAATCCTTTGTAAAGGAAATCATCATTTCCTTAATTTGATGTCCTACTTATATGGATAAAAAGTCATATAATTTTATAATTTGCTGTTAAGTACCTGTTCACATCATACTTAGGCATCTCCACAATTTAATTATATTGTAAAGCAAACACATTTTTTTTCTTTTTAAATTCGCCATTGGTCATTAGATTTTTACTTCATTTGTGAAAATTTAAAGGGAAAAAAATAAGCAAAATGTACATTGTGAGTGTGATATTTGTGTCTCCTTGAATTATTTAAGTAAACCTCGACTGGTTTATTAATAGTTTCTTAGCTTAAGTCACCCTTTATATACTGTTAGGTTAAAAAGTAAAACTAAAAATCTTATCAAATAAGGGAAATATTTAAGATTTCACATTGTTACCAAAGTTTTAAAAACAATAGGCTCTAATAATCTTTTTCTTACTCTTCTTACTAATATAAAAGTATTCTACCATAGTTCAAATGTTTAAGGAATATTTAGAGTGTATCACTAAAATTTATAAACAGATCTATACCTAGGAATTATTTATGGATATACAATTTACTTTTCTGAAATTATAGTTAAATATTCTTTTTCTTTATATCTGAAGGGTGCCATTCTTACTGGTCCTCCAGGCACTGGGAAAACACTGCTAGCTAAGGCCACAGCTGGAGAAGCCAACGTCCCTTTCATCACCGTTAGTGGATCTGAGTTCTTGGAAATGTTTGTTGGTGTGGGTCCAGCTAGAGTAAGTCTTTCGTTTTATTCTGATGATACAGCTTTCTCCTTCTTCTACCTTGTTTCCTCCAAATGGAGATTTGGTAAATATGGCCATTACTCGAGTCCCATAGAGTGACTTATTACCATACACTGCCTTGAACACTCTTCTAAAGCAAAACCTCAGCAAAGCCTATGACTTCTAGCCCACTTTCCCTCACCCTGACCAGGATTGCAATTGCAGTCCGTTAATTGAGTTATCTTTTCATTGTTGTAAGAATTCTTTATATATTCTAGATACTAACTTCTAATCAGATATATGACTTAAAATCTTTTCTTCCGTTGCATGGATTGTCTTTTCACTTTCTTGATACTGAAGCACAAAAGTTTTAAATTTTGATGAAGTCCAATCTATCTTTTTTTTCTTTTATTGCTTATACTTTTAATGTCATAACAAAGAACCTGTTGCCAAGTCCAAGGCTATAAATATTTACTCCTATGTTTTCTTCTGAGAGTTTTATAGTTTTAGCTTTTTTATTTAGATCTGTGATCCATTTCAAGTTAATAGGATCCATTTTGAGTTAATCTGGTGTGAGAGAGGAGTCAAACTTTACTCTTTTACATGTCTGTATCCAGTTTCCCCAGCACTATTTGTTGAGAAGACTGTACTTTCCCCTTTGGTCTTGGCACCCTTGAGCATAGATAGATAAATTTCTAGACTCTTAATTCTACTTTATTGACCTGTCTATCTTTATATCAGTAATCCAATGTTTTGATTACTGTTGCTTTGCAATAAGTTTTGAAATCAGGAAGTGTGAATGTGGATTAATTTTTAAACACTTAAATTTTTACTCTTGTATATTTTACTAATGTCAAAATATTGACTTTTTTTAAGCACTGTAAAATGCAAAGTGCTGTTGTAATTTTTAAACAATACAACTACAATTAGTAACAGTGTTAACAGTTGGCAGCATTTTTTTCTCAGTGGCAGGTATAGTAATGATGGATTGGTCTTACCATTTGTTATTGGCATTTTAGATTAAATGAACTATGATAGGTAGAGTTGGTGGATTCATATCGGTTTTGTAAGGCAGATAAGTCTTAGAAAAATAGGTGATCATGGAGGAGTTGAGTGTTTATAGTGATGGGTCACTACAGTATAATCAAGGAGGAAATTGAAGACCCAAGGGAAGCTATAGATTGTGAGAAAGCAGTGGGCCTAATGGGCTGGAGAGCTCAGAAGTAGGTGAAGAATTGGTTGTGGGAGGTGCTTAAGTACGTGGGCAGGCCAGACTGGCTAGAGGGCGAGCAGTCAGAGAGTAGGCTGCTTGAGGCTGGTTGTTTTAGAGGAACCTTGGCAGTGGTGGTCATGTCAGAGTGTAGCAAAAGGTCATTGAAGAGGTGGGTCAGGCAACTGAGATACCAAGATCTATACAGATGTGGAAGACACTAAGCAAATAGTGCCTGTGGGGGAGGAGAAGGCTAGAATGGCTGCCTCATGGCAGGAGCCTCAATGAGTAAGGGTTTTTCAAGCAGAATTGTTTGGGCAGTAGTAAGGGGGTATGAGGTAGACCCCAGCTCCACCTGGTCTGGAGGGAAAGGTAAAAAGCCTTCAAATTGAGAGTTTTCAGGGACAGCCAAATTTCACTTCAGGCAAGGAGGTGAAGGAAGTATTCAGGGAGGAGCTTGAGGGGGTGGGGGTCTGTTGATCACAGATCTGGAGTTCAGAGAGGAGGCTGTAGAGGGACATGAGTTACGTTAGGGGATGTGCTCAGCGCAGTATAGCTATGAAAACCCCAGAAGTCAAGGCAGGGGAGGATGACGGGAGACTTGGACTTCTGGTGAGTGAAGTAAAAAGGTTATGAGGCATGGGGAGTTTGTCTCTCAATCTCAGTAGGGGCAGGTGATAGAGTGAGACCTTGAACTCTCAGCTGATGGTGAAGCAAAGAGGTAGGTGTTCTTTCTTCCACCTAAATTAGTGGCCTAAACATGGGGGGACATGCTGAGTGGGACAGAATATGAGTTCAGGGACCTCACAGCTGCTTCCTGTTGCAGCAGGGCTGAGGGCACCGTTGGTCACGCTGGGGTGATCGCTGAGTGGACTTGTGTAGGTCTTTCTGTGTATTGCCTAGATCTTTTAGTAAGTCTCTGCTTGTTAATAACTGCCTCAGCCACAAAATTTGAACCGGAGTAGTATGAACTTTTAAACAGAATATAAAGTTTACAGCACAACTATGTTATCTTTTTGTAGGCCAAAATTATGTCGTATTAATTTGTTGATGTTATAAAAATTGAAGGTATTGTTAGTACCTATTACATATATAATAATTTATGAGATTATAGATTTTATTTGTTCACTTTAAATCAGTACCTGCCAAGTTACTCATCACTTGCCACTTCTTTGCTACTTGTAACTTTTAATATATATACCATAAAGTGTTTAACACAAAAAGATTGTCTTCCTGTGGGAAAAGAGACTTGATCTTAATTTTTTATTAGGAGGATAAATAATATTCACTCATTAAGTGACTCATTTAGTGTTTATATTTTTATCTAGGTCCGAGACTTATTTGCCCTTGCTCGGAAGAATGCCCCTTGCATTCTCTTCATTGATGAAATAGATGCCGTGGGAAGGAAGAGAGGAAGAGGCAACTTTGGGGGCCAGAGTGAGCAGGAGAATACACTCAATCAGTTGCTTGTGGAAATGGATGGTGAATATTCAAGTCTTGTATTTTAAACACTAATTATTTTACATATTATATCTAAAAGAAGAATCCTTATATTGATATTAAATACCAAAAAAATTAAAAAGGGCATTTTCTAAAACAAACAGCCCTTTTAAAGGCTCTTTATACCAGTACAGATAATAGCAAAATATTCTTGACTGCCATAACTTAGTATTGGTGTTAAGATGGTATCTGTACCTGGTGTTGAATGAGAGAAAAATTGGTGAAATGATTCATGAAAGAATTACAGTCTCATCTCACAACTATTTATGATTCTGAAGCATCATGAAAACCCATGTGTAACCAAGTGTGAATTTGGCAGATTTTGAATACTCTTACTAAAAGAATATCAGTCTTTCCACATTAGTCAGCATTTTTTTTTTATTTTTTGGAAAGCCAATTGTTAAGATGTGTCACGTCCTTCCTGCTGTAAGATATGTGGATGCTATCTGATGCTCAGAAAGGGGAGGCACAGTGCCAACTATTGAGTGGTTTACATTACTGAGTGGATATAGAATCCAAAATCAGAAATTATAGCTCCTCCTCCACTCTGCAGTCATCAGTCCAGGTGTAGTTCCACATGTTTAAATCTGAGAACCATATTTGGGGAAAATCAGCACCTGAACTCTTTTAATGCCAGGGTCCTGAGGGTGAAGGCTCAGTGGGCCATGGCCTTGACATTTGAGAATGGCCAATAAAACCGAACAAGTTGAGCCTGGAGAAGAGGTTGGAGGTGGAAGTTGATACCTGTCTTTAAATATGCAAATGGTTGTACGTGGCCCAGGGAGTTTAAACACATCATTTGCAAATTGCAAATTTAATCTTACTGATTTTAAAACATTTTTAAAATTGACAACATAATCTAATTTTCTAATTAAAAATTAAAATCTTTTGGTAATTCATCTTTAGAAAATTGGTTCTTAAAATTTTAAGTTGTATATGATTAATATTAACATTAAGGACAAGATGAATAATATGAAAAATCATTTATGTTTGTGACTTAAAAAGCATTAGATAATTGAAAAAAGTTTTGAAGTGAACATATCCTCAAGATTTTATTTTTATAATAAAACAAAATATGAAGCTTAGAACTGGATTACTTGGCCTTTTCTCTTCTTATCTTTTCTCAGTTAAAAATGCTTCTATCTCTTAATAGTCAGTATTCTCTTAGATATGCATTTGAGCTCAGCACATTCAAGCCTCAGGACAATTTTCTTTGTATTTTTAACTTTTTTATGGCTTAGTCTGCCCACCATAACTACTCTGCTTCCTGTCATAACACCACTTTCCCTGCACATACAGAGGATCCTTGCCACACTTCTTACAGAAAGCCCGGCGGGTTTTAGGAATGTTCACTATGTTTGCAACAGCCCTATCGGCATGGAAAGCAAAAAAAATTTTTAAGCAGCAGTATATCTATAGTATTCATACATTTTTAACAGGCACACTTATTTTCTGCCCCATGTTATTTAATAATGGTTGCATCTTTGTTATTTTTTAGGTTTTAACACAACAACGAATGTAGTCATTTTGGCAGGCACCAATCGACCAGATATCCTAGACCCTGCACTGATGAGGCCAGGCCGCTTTGATAGGCAAATCTTTATTGGTAAGATGATTTTCACAGAGTTCAGTCCAGTTTTCATGAGGATATCACTGTTTCATTATTTTTTTTACCTTAAAAATAATTTCTCAAGGACCACCGGACATAAAAGGAAGAGCCTCTATTTTCAAAGTTCACCTCAGACCACTGAAACTGGACAGTGCCTTGGAAAAGGAGAAACTGGCAAGAAAACTTGCATCCTTAACTCCGGGGTTTTCGGGTGAGTGCAATGTAACCTGCTATTCTGTTTATAAGTCCTTTAAATCAATGACAATTAGCAGATATCAGTTCACTTTGTTGTTACCTCTCACCTTGGGGCTTCCTAAGTATATAGTTTACTTTTTATTATGGGAAATTTCAAATGTAAAACAGAAATTGAGAAAATAGTGTAAAGAACCCTCCGCACATATCACCTAGCTTTAGGGACAGCTCATACGTCATGTCCAACCCTACCTATACGCTCACCCTCTTCCTTCTGTCTCTGGATAATTTGCGACGAATTTCTTAACAGCAGATCATTTTATCCATAAATGTTACAGAAATTATCTGGGTTTTTAAAAAACAACTCTATTAAGATAACATACCATAAAATTTACCTGTGTGTGAAGTATACAATAGATTTTAGTATATTTACTAAATACAGAGTTATGTAGCCAATCACTGTAATTTAAAAACATTTTCATCACCTCAGAAGGACCCATTAGTGGTCACTCCCTTTACTCCTAGCCCTAGGCAACCCATAATCTACTTTCTGTCTCTAGATTTTCCTATTCTGGACTTCCATATAGATGAAGTTATATAACATGTGGTCTTTTGTGCCTGGCTTTTTTTATATAGCTTGATTTTTTTCAGAGTTTCTCCATGTTGTAGCATGTGTCAGAACTTCATTTTTTTTATGGCCGTGTTATAGTGCATTGTATAGATATACCACATTTTATTTATCCATTCTTCATTTAATGAACATTTGTGTTGTTTCTGTCATTTGGTTATTGCGAATTGCTGCTGTTAACATTCTTGTACAGATTTTTGTGTGGTCTTATGTTTTCATTTCTCTTGGTTATATACTTAGGAGTGGAATTGCTGAATCACTTTTTTGAGAAACTACCAAATTGTTTTCCACAGTGGCTGCACCATTTTACATTCCCATGAGCAGTGTATGAGGGTTCCAGTTTCTTCACATCTTGGCCAATGCTTGTTATTGTCTGCCTTTTTGACTATAGCCATACTAGTGTATGTGAACTGGTGTCTCAGGGTTTTCATTTTTACTTCTCTAATGACCAGTGATGTTGAGCATCCTTTAAGGCGCTTATTCCAAGAGTTTTTAAATGTAAAATGTGATCATTTCTTGCTGTTCCCTATCTCCCTCTTCTAAACTTAAAATGGAATAAAAAGGAACATTTGAAAAGTATGAGATTATATACAGTATGGTCAGAGGAAGGTTGGCATCTTAAACGTCCCAGGGGTCGTTTTTACTTTTACTTTTTACTTGTTTTTGTCTTTGAACTTTATAACGTTTTAATATTTATTTATTGAGTACATATATTGCATTACCGTATACTCTGTCTGAAAAGTGAATTCAAAGAGCCTTATAGATCTAGAAAGCATTTGGCACGTTTCATATTTGACTTGTATTGTTTAACTGAATGTACTAGGTTATTTTAATGTTTGTTTTTCATTATATTTTAGCATATTGTATAATATCCACATAAATCACATTCCAAGCAGAGGTGGAACTAAGTTAATGGGAATTTTTAAATACAATCTTAATTTGCTGTTATACGAGCATATTATCTGTAAAGATAAATATTTGCCTATAATTATCTATTTACTACGAATACTTGCATCTCAGTTTAAGGGCCAGGATTGTACCAGGCTGTTATCGAATGCTGGAATACCTCAGGGTTATTATGAATCACACTAAATTATATTTACATAAAACTCTTATCTAGTTCTGCTGGTTGAGAAATTGACTATGGATTTGGTTGTCCATAACATGTGACTAATCAGTTTGATTATACATATTTGGTGGGTATGCTGTTCTGTATGTTTATTTTGTAGGAGCTGATGTGGCCAATGTCTGTAATGAAGCTGCTTTGATTGCTGCGAGACACCTTTCAGATTCCATAAACCAGAAACACTTTGAACAAGCAATTGAACGAGTGATTGGTGGTAAGGCAACTGAATGTAACTTAAGTCAGAAGGCTGATGAAATGAATTTGAGGCCAGGGATTTCTCTGTTTTGGCTAGATCTAGAAGCAAAAGTATATATTTTCCCAGCCTTGGGGCTCACCATGTACCTGCTATCTTCCTTTGGTGCTGTGAGCTTCCTGTCCTCCTATGCGGCCTGCATGGCAATGATGGTGTAGGTGCTGGGTGAGTCTGAGATAGCAGGCATGCACTGCCGCTCTCACACAGGCAGCGAGCAGCGAGCAGCGAGCAGCCTTCCCTTGAATTACACCAATCCAGTTTTCTTGTGAATGCTCACAACCTTCCTGTTTCCAAAAATTCTATCACGTGAGTTAAATGTGCTCTGCACTAGATATAGGTGATAGATAAACAATTGCAATGACTGTTTAACCAGGAAATGCTCACCACACCAGCACAGTGTTTTCCTTGCTTTCTAGAGAGTTTTCAGCTTGATACTCATAAAAAGGAAACTAGCAATTCGAGAACTTGGGCATTCAAAAGAGGGAAAAGACTGCTTTTAGAAAGTCTGCACAGAAGAAGATTTAAACTGGATTAATAGATAAATGGAATACTGTGTGAAAGTAGCATGAACAGAAGGTGGTTTGGTGATGGCAGTGTTACACCCTGTGTTTCATGGAGGGAAAGTAAACTGGTCAGGCTCAAGTTCCTGTGGGAAATAAGGCAAAGTTGGAAAAAGGTATTTTAGTCTAGATTTTAGAAAGCCTTGAATGTTAAGCTCAAGGACTTTTTAAGTATCCTATAGCCACTATTGAACTAATGTGGGTTTTCTCCTGAGCCACTAAGTAATGCAGTAAGTTATTGTTTAGGCAAATGAGTCTGACCAAAGAAGAGGGAAGCATCTGGAGGCAAGGAACCTTGTAGTCATTCATGAGAGAGAGCAAGCAGAAAAAAGGACAGCCAGAAAACTTGCAAGAAGAATGGGGTGCTCTGAGGTGTCTGGTTTGTTAGAAAATGAGATGTGCTGAATTTGAGATTGTAGGTGTCTGCATGGAACTCTGGCACACTGCAGAAGCATAGGCTTTGGTTCCTGTGGTGCATGAGAGGGCTCAGGGAGCAGGTGCCTGGTGGAAGGAGCAGGGCCCCACAAAGTGAGCATTGCCAAATGTTTATATTTGGTAGCAGAGAAGAGGAAAGTCAGCAAAGTCACTAAAGCTGCTTATGTGCTACAGGCCCAGAAGGTGCATCAGCATTTAAGACCAGGAAGACGTGCCATTAAAGGAGACCCAGGAGGTTTTAGGAGAAGGGAGACAAGAGCGAGAGCATGTTTATACAGGAAGAGTTGTCAGCAGGATCAAGTGATGTGGGGAGAATGACCTTTTGGTTGGGCAGTGAGACTGTTCTTGGTGACTTTTGACATGATAGTTTCAGTTGATTAGAGAGTACAAAGCCAGATTAATGGAGATTCCAGTGAGGATCTAGAGCTAGAACAGCAGTGTGCTCAGTCTGGGTTAGGCGCTAAATAACTATTGAATGAATGACTAGACCATTTATTCTAGACATTTGTTAAAGGACATCCAGGAGGTAGAGACCCAAAGGAGACCCAAGATGGTAGAGTTGTAGGTAGAATTAAACAAAATAAATCACTATAGAGATGTGTAAACTGCATATTTGTGGCTTTTTAGGTTGGGGGGAAGCTATGAGTGCTTAGAACAAAGTGAGTGTGAAAGAACAGGGTGGCAGATAGAGTACAAGGCCTTCCTCTGAAGTGAGTGGGTGTTTACCTGTTCACAGCTCAGCCATGGGCAACCCTTGTTCCGTAATTATATACAGAAAGTGAAAAATTCCTGTGATAAATTATGGGGAAATTTTTTAAAGTCTTGTTTTCTCAGTTAAGTAAGAACTGTTTATTTTTGGAAAACAAAGCTTTTCCAAAGGCTTGTTTATACACACTCTACAATTTCCTATCCTGGGATATACTTCCCAACTGTGGTGTACACTTGTCTTACACTGTATCACTGGGAACATAGTGCTCTTTTTAAATCTTCTAGACTCTTTTATATGTTTTCGCTTGAGAAATTCTTTCAGGTGAGTTATCTTGAACACAGCAAAACTACTTTTGTCATGGTGTGATGGTTTGTATTAGTACAGACTGTGTGGTTAGTTTCTACATTACGAAGGTGCATACAAGGTTCAGCACCCACGTTTATCCAAGCCAGAGAAGAATCACACTTGAATTAGGTGTCCTTCAGTTCTGTAGTTGACACATGAGCCCAGCACATCTTAATCATCTCTGATCTACCCTTCTGTTGCTTTGTCTGGCTGTTGGAACCCCTTGGGCTGTTTGATGAGTGTGCTGGGTGCTGCAGCATTGGCTTGACTGAGTCAGTATTTTCAGATATTTAGCTCAGTCCTACTATCGTTTTCCTTCCATCAGAAACGGAAAACAGGCAGTGTCTCATGGCAAGCATCTTTGTTTACCCAGTGCTTGATAATTCTGAATATTTAGACTGAGCAGTGAGTTCTTTCCAGACTTCTTTGTTTTCTATGAATTGCATATGTTTTAAGTTGATCTAAGTGCTGAATTTTATTTTGCATTTCTGATTATTTCCCCAAACAATATGTGACTCAAAAGAGTGGGAGAGTTAGGAGGAAAATGGGCCTGGATGTAAGGATAGTAACTGTGTTTTTGCTTTAGCTGGGCGTATTTTGAAGTTGATTTTTTGCTTTTATTGTTACCTTGATTGGTAATTTTTGGATAATTGGAAGCATCTTAATCTCTAAATCACCTTTTGGATAAGGCAGTATTGTATTACTGTCTTTTTATGTCATTTTCACTAAAGCAGTGGTTTTGGTTTTCTGTTTTTATTTTGTCAGGCTTAGAGAAAAAAACCCAGGTTCTGCAGCCGGAGGAGAAGAAAACTGTGGCATACCACGAGGCAGGTCACGCGGTCGCCGGTTGGTATCTGGAACATGCAGACCCACTTTTAAAGGTAAAGCAGTTTATGTTGAACAGCAGGCAAGCCAAATGATTGTGTGAGAAATAGCTTGAGGAAACTGCATTGCCATAAAGGATAAATAGATGAGATGTTTAAATTTAAGGATAAATAGATGAAATGTTTAAATTTAAAGAAATTTAGCAAAAATATCTGGTAATAATAGTGGGATAAAGTGGTTATACAAACATTCCCACAGATAAGTTATAAAGTTTTGGAAAGAAAACTACAATTAAAAGGGACTTGAAAAGTTTTCAAAAGCAGACCAAGGCCGGAAGAGAGTTTACTCTCGAAAAGCAGTAGGTACAATGAGTTAGAATTGGGTGCTTCTGGCTTTATTGCTTAAGAGTTTTCCACAGCGAGTGGTGAAAAATGCTGGCCTTACC
>NW_011889215.1:685280-713002 GCF_000151845.1 Pteropus vampyrus | reverse complement strand
GATAGAGTACAAGGCCTTCCTCTGAAGTGAGTGGGTGTTTACCTGTTCACAGCTCAGCCATGGGCAACCCTTGTTCCGTAATTATATACAGAAAGTGAAAAATTCCTGTGATAAATTATGGGGAAATTTTTTAAAGTCTTGTTTTCTCAGTTAAGTAAGAACTGTTTATTTTTGGAAAACAAAGCTTTTCCAAAGGCTTGTTTATACACACTCTACAATTTCCTATCCTGGGATATACTTCCCAACTGTGGTGTACACTTGTCTTACACTGTATCACTGGGAACATAGTGCTCTTTTTAAATCTTCTAGACTCTTTTATATGTTTTCGCTTGAGAAATTCTTTCAGGTGAGTTATCTTGAACACAGCAAAACTACTTTTGTCATGGTGTGATGGTTTGTATTAGTACAGACTGTGTGGTTAGTTTCTACATTACGAAGGTGCATACAAGGTTCAGCACCCACGTTTATCCAAGCCAGAGAAGAATCACACTTGAATTAGGTGTCCTTCAGTTCTGTAGTTGACACATGAGCCCAGCACATCTTAATCATCTCTGATCTACCCTTCTGTTGCTTTGTCTGGCTGTTGGAACCCCTTGGGCTGTTTGATGAGTGTGCTGGGTGCTGCAGCATTGGCTTGACTGAGTCAGTATTTTCAGATATTTAGCTCAGTCCTACTATCGTTTTCCTTCCATCAGAAACGGAAAACAGGCAGTGTCTCATGGCAAGCATCTTTGTTTACCCAGTGCTTGATAATTCTGAATATTTAGACTGAGCAGTGAGTTCTTTCCAGACTTCTTTGTTTTCTATGAATTGCATATGTTTTAAGTTGATCTAAGTGCTGAATTTTATTTTGCATTTCTGATTATTTCCCCAAACAATATGTGACTCAAAAGAGTGGGAGAGTTAGGAGGAAAATGGGCCTGGATGTAAGGATAGTAACTGTGTTTTTGCTTTAGCTGGGCGTATTTTGAAGTTGATTTTTTGCTTTTATTGTTACCTTGATTGGTAATTTTTGGATAATTGGAAGCATCTTAATCTCTAAATCACCTTTTGGATAAGGCAGTATTGTATTACTGTCTTTTTATGTCATTTTCACTAAAGCAGTGGTTTTGGTTTTCTGTTTTTATTTTGTCAGGCTTAGAGAAAAAAACCCAGGTTCTGCAGCCGGAGGAGAAGAAAACTGTGGCATACCACGAGGCAGGTCACGCGGTCGCCGGTTGGTATCTGGAACATGCAGACCCACTTTTAAAGGTAAAGCAGTTTATGTTGAACAGCAGGCAAGCCAAATGATTGTGTGAGAAATAGCTTGAGGAAACTGCATTGCCATAAAGGATAAATAGATGAGATGTTTAAATTTAAGGATAAATAGATGAAATGTTTAAATTTAAAGAAATTTAGCAAAAATATCTGGTAATAATAGTGGGATAAAGTGGTTATACAAACATTCCCACAGATAAGTTATAAAGTTTTGGAAAGAAAACTACAATTAAAAGGGACTTGAAAAGTTTTCAAAAGCAGACCAAGGCCGGAAGAGAGTTTACTCTCGAAAAGCAGTAGGTACAATGAGTTAGAATTGGGTGCTTCTGGCTTTATTGCTTAAGAGTTTTCCACAGCGAGTGGTGAAAAATGCTGGCCTTACCGTATTGATGAGACAGAGAAGAAAGTTTAGGATTTGAAGAATACTGAAAATTTGACAGGAAAATCCTGGAAGCAAGAAAGCTACAGAGGGGCAAGACCCAAATCTAAGTAGAAACTGCCCAAATCTTTGGTTGACCACTAAATTATGTCTACCCAGGGAAACCTCAGAGAGCCTGAGCAGAGAGCAAAGAGACAGAGGGTGAGATTGTTAAATTTTCTGCTTTTTCAACTGCGTGTTAAAAAATACAGCATGAATGACAGGAAGCAGCCTAACTAACTTGCAGTGTTGAGACAGCTGGAAATTGATACGAATTTCCTGAAGAAAAGGGACCACAGAGAAAATAACATTAAAGTATACATAAAACATCCTAAATAATCTAAAAAGAAGCCACTAGACCTAGTAAGTGCAGTTAGCAAGGTTGCAGAAATCAAAGTCCATATACAAAGACCAATTGTATTTCTGTATATTCGCAGTGAACAATTGGAAGATGAAATTTTAAAATTCAATTTCATTTACAACAGCATCCAAATACATGAAATACATAGAGATAAATTTATCAAAATATTTGTAGGATCTGTACATTGAATTAAACAAGACCTAAATAAAAGTAGAGGTACACCTGTTCATGGAATGTTATGATGTCAGCTCTCTCCAAATTGATCTGTAGTTTCAATGCAATCTATCATCATTATAACAGACTTTTTTATAGAAATTTACATGATGCTCTAAAATTTGTATGGAAATGCAATATCAATTAGAATAGCCAAAACAATTAAGTTAAAAGGATTACACTAACTGATTTTAAGATTTCATATACAGCTACAGTAATGAAGACTAGTATTAGTGAAAGGACTGACACATAGATCTGGTGAGATGGAATAGAGTCTAGAAATAGACCTTAAATAATTGGTTAATTGATTTTCAACAGAGATACCAAGGTAAGTCAAGGTGAGGAGGATTATCTTACCAATAAATGGTTCTGGCAACTCATTGTTTATATGAAAAAAAGTAAACATCAACTCTCATATCATGTAAGTACTGCGCACTAACCGATTGCGCTACTGGAGCTCCCAGCACTCGTAGCCTCTGCAAAATAAATAATTCGGAGTAGGTCATAAAAGCTAGAACTATAAAACTTCTAGAAGAAAACCTAGAAAAAGTCTTTATAACTTTGGGTAGCCAGAAATTTCTTAGGACACAAAAGCAGTTGATAAATGGGATCTCATCAGAATTAAAAACTTTTTGTCTTCGAAAGACATCACTAAGATGAAAGGCAAGCCATACACTCTGAAAATACTTGCAGTACACATATGTGAAAAAGGACTTGTATCTAGAACATATAAAGAACTCTTAAAACTCAATAATAAGAAAACAAGCAACCCAGTGATAACCAGTAAACTGGGCAAAAGATGTGAATATATATTTCACAAAAGTTGGTATATGAATAGACATTAAGCACATGAAAATTTCAATATTATTAGTCACCAGGGAAATGCAAATTAAGTCATAAGAAAATAGTGAATGGTTAAAATTTAAAAGCCAGTCCTAAGTGTTGGTAAGGATGTGGAGCAGCTGGAACCCTCACACATTACTGATGGAAATGTGAAATGATGCAACCATTTTGGGAAACAGTGTGGCAGTTTCTTATAAAGAGAAATGCTACCATGTGACCAAAAGATCCCACACCTAGATATTTACCTAAGAGAAATGGAAACAATGACTCTTCCTACTTTATTAATTATAGTGACAAACTGGAAACAACCCTGATGCCTCTCTGGGATGAAATGGTTATGTGGTATGTTTATACAGTGGAGTGCTGCACAGCAGTAAAAATGAATGAACTGTTAATACACACAATCGGAGTAAATCTCAGAAACAGAGAAACTGGACATAATAAAGTACATACTATATGATTCCGTTTACATGCAATTCTAGAAATTGTAACTAATCCTCAGAGACGGAAAGGAGATCTGCAGTTGCCTGAGGGTGGGGGCGAGGTTGACTACAAAGAGACAAAAGGGAACTTTTAGGAGATGAAGAGAGTATGTTGGATCTTCATTGTGGTAGGAGGTTATGTTTGTCAAAACTTATTGAACTGTATACTTTAAATGGCTGCATTTTTTATATATAAATCATCTCACAATAAAGCGGACTTTTTTTTCTAAGAATTAAAAGAATTTACTCAATTGCAAAAAGAGGTCTAGAAAAGAAAACGAAGGCTGCTGAACATCATGGTCTGCCTTACCCCTTCAGCCGTGCCCGTGATTGTAGATGACAGTCAAGTTGAATCTAGCCTGCACTGTATTCAAGCTCACTCGCCAGCAGTCTTTTGTCAAAACTGAATAGTTTCAATTGAGTTTTATAAAAAGACAATACTTTCTAGAACTCTTAATGTGAAGTTATTGCTCCTAAGAGTAAATATTCCTCCAGAACAGTCACTCCTGCTAGATCTCATGTAGCCAAGGCTGATGGATTGCTCAGCTGGTGTGTTTATTTTTTATCAGTGAGTTTAGCTGTAAAAAAAAAGAAAAGTGATCAAGTCTATATTTGGTGGTAGAATCTCCAACAGTTTGTATGTATGTTTTTTGCTTGCCAGGTGTCTATCATCCCAAGGGGCAAAGGACTGGGTTATGCTCAGTATTTACCCAAGGAACAATACCTGTACACCAAAGAGCAGCTCTTGGATAGGATGTGCATGACTCTGGGGGGCCGGGTGTCAGAAGAAATCTTCTTTGGAAGAATTACAACTGGTGCTCAGGATGACTTGAGAAAAGTGACTCAGAGCGCATATGCCCAAGTAAGTATGAATTAGAGTGCTTCTTCCTCATCTTCTCACATTTGCATGAGAAATGATCATTCATGAATGTCACTGAAACAATACTGTTAGATTTGAGTGGTTTAGACTTTCAGGCAAGGATTATTTCTTAAATCCTTTTTTAAGTAGTCAAAACTTATGAAAAGAAATGATTTTATTTGAGTATTCCTGTTATTCATGTTAGCTCTTCGGGGTCTATGACTTTCTTAGTCCTTTTTAATTACTCATTTAAAATACATATATTTTTTATTGTTTTCTTTACCTTCTATTTTTAAGGGCATTATTTGTTGTTTGCTCTTCTTTTTAGATTAATCTTTGTTTTTAAAATATTTTTTATATGTTTCCTCTATTCTAGCACCTCATCTGAGTTTTTCTGATTTTGATTTGTTATTCCGTCATATTTTCTGTGATTTTCCTGGTTTAGTCTATTTTGAAGTAGTACGTTGTAGTTTTCATCTGTTCTATGGACATGTCTTCCCATTGGCTTTCTCTGTGGAGACATTATTCTCCTTTTTTCTTATAACTTCATAAAAAATTTTTCTTTTGCCCATTTTTTACATGAAATTTGTTTTCCTGACTTCTTAGGAGCTTTCCTAGTTTTATAGCTTTTGAATTCCCTTTTCTGTTGTTTTCACGAAGTTTTTAAAAATGTGCTTCCTACTTTCTGAGTTCTCCTGGCTTTGTTCCTGCTCCCCACTTTTATCTGGGCCTTCTCTTTTCCACTCAGTTTGGATTTTACTTCCAGAAACTTCCTCTTACTGTGGGGCTTATTCTGGTTAGTTTTGGGAGCTCATGGCCCAGAACGAGCCAGCCTCCTCGCATGGTCTCCTGGCCCCCTGGACTCGGGGAATAGGGAAGTGCAAATGCCCCTTCCAGGTTCACTTGTTCTCAGGTTGGCAAAGCGCTCTTTGTAGGAAAAGCCTGGAGAGTTTAAGGGTTCTTATTTTCTTGGTGCTCTCAGATGCTTATTGCTTCTACTTGCCCTTGTGCAGAGAGTGATATCATGCAGGTCTCATAGCTGTTGAGATTTGTCCCCACTTGTTTCTCACCTGATTTTGTTGTAGAAGTTGTCTATGGCTTCTAGTCTTATGTTCCTAGTTGAGGAATTTCAGACACTATTCATTGCTGCCACCATCTACACAGAACACCCTTATCCAGTCAGCCAACTCAAGGTTGCCATGTAGATTTTGCCAGGTTGAAGAGTAGTATTGTAGTGAAGTGTGGAGAGTTAATGTCATTATAAAGAAAGACTAATTGGCAGTTTATAAAAATATGTTAGCCTGTCAGCACAAATGGATGTCTCCCACTGATCATGTATTCTTTTTCAGATTGTTCAGTTTGGCATGAATGAAAAAGTTGGGCAAATCTCCTTTGACCTCCCACGTCAGGGTGACATGGTATTAGAGAAACCTTATAGTGAAGCCACCGCAAGATTGATAGATGATGAAGTACGAATACTTATTAATGATGCTTATAAAAGAACAGTAGCTCTTCTCACAGAAAAAAAAGCTGATGTGGAGAAGGTAGGTGCCAGTTGTACAAATAATTCTGCAGTTTTGTAGAGAAAGATTAAAGTGATGATTAACTTTTGATTGGCTTATAGATGTCAGCATTCCCTATATCTGGCAAACTCTTGGGTTCCTTCCTTCATTCTGATATTTCTGTCTGCCCTATCTTTGTGAAGTGGTGGGAATGTGGTGAGCAAAAGCAGGCATGATCCTGGCTCTTGTGGCTCTTAGGGATATGAATGAGGAATTAATGAAGTCTTTTAACAATCACCAAATAATCAAATCTGTACTCTTCCTCACCAAGTATTTTACCAGTACAGTAAATCCTCACTTAATGTTGTCAATAGTTTCTGCAACTAAGCGAATGACATATAAAGAAACCAATTTTACTCTAAGCTAATTGACATAAACAAGGTCCTATGGCCTCTCATCAACATTATAACAAAACTACATTATTGAAGGCCCTGCTATACTCCTCAATTTGGAGCATAGTGGACTGATAGACATTTACTATTGTTTTTTATCTTTGGAATAAACAGGTGGTGACAGATGAAAGGGCACATAAAAGAATTAGCCAAACTTGGTAAGCAGGAAGTCACCACATGAAAACTACATTTGCTTAATTATGAGCATCCATGAATTAACTTGCTTTGTGTTTTTCAATGTTGTGCCTCATTTGATAGCACCTACAAAAGGGAAAGATCCTTTCTGAATTCAGTGGATTTCTTATATCCAGCAAACTTAAGTATTCAGAATCCATGCAGCCAAAATTGGAATTTTTTGTTCTTTGAGCATTTCACACTCTAATGAGAAAAATGCAAATGAAAAGCCTTATAAAGAATTGACACAGATAAAGGAATATTCTAAGGTAGGCTATTCATCAGCAGATCTTCGGAGAAACTTCCTGTGAGCCTGCCCTGTGCGATGGAACTCTAAAAATCTGTGACATCTTTTCATAAAAGTATAGAATGTCTGTGGTGTCTGTGAAACACTAGAAAACATGCAGCAGGAGCTCTGAGAAAGGAAAGATCAGAGTAGTCAAAGAAGGCTTCATATAGAAGATAGGGCTTAAATTTTACCTTGAAGCCTAGTCAGGTTACAGTGAATGGGAAAGGAAGGGAGAGGAGGTGCTCTCAGTCTGGAGACGTGGCAAGCAGAGAAAGGAGTAGGGGAGAGGGCAGGACTGAGCCAGCCTGCCTGGAGCAGATAATGGGCTGCAGTACCCAGGTCAAAAGCTAGGTAGAAAATTTAGAAACAATTTTAGGAATAGAAGTGACTTTCATAATGGTCTAATTCAACCCCTTGTTTTATGGTAGAGGTCAGAGTCCTTAAAGAATCTTGAGTGGAAATGATTAAATTTCATCATTTAAAAGGAAATGTAGCAGCCATGTGCCAGCTCCAGTGGGGTGACAGAGATAAGCTCAGGGCTGTTGCAGGCATGTGTTAACATTTGTGAGATGGTGCTGGTGGTGGCAGATCTAAAAAACCAAGAGTTACTGATGCAACTTAAGATTTATTAAGTAGAGAATGAATGGGAGGAAAGCCCTCAGAATGACTCCAGGATGCCTCCTAGAGGCGGTATCTAATCCAGGGAGTAGATGAAACAGCCTGGGGCAGGGTGGGGAGAAACTGAGGGATGGGGGTGAAATTTGGTCTTGACAAGGAGGACATAAGCAGTAGGCATTTGCAAATGGAATATGCATAGGATCTCCAGGCCAGACATAGGATATTTTGGTTATGCCCCTACAGCCAGTTGTTAAAAAGAAGGAAAGGAGCTATAAAAGGGCGGAAAGGCTCGCCTGAGATGAATAGTTCTAGGAGGATAGAGTATGAGTACAGGGCTTCCACATGCCCACCACAGATGCTCAGATGGGTCCAGGGAATTTCACTCAGTCATTTACTTTTCCATATGTAAAGTACGTGTGCTGACAATGGTAACAAAGAAGTGTTTGTGAAGGGAAAATTGGTTCGACAGAGTGAGGATCTTGAAACACTGCAGAGTTCTAAAGTATTGCCTGGTCCATCAGAGAAAATAAAATCTGTTAAGAATAATGTCGAGCCAGCCAGGAGATAGGGAACCTCAAGAAGAGAGGTCACTTTGCTGCTAAGACTAGTGCTTTCCAAACTCTGGGCCTCACTTTACTCATGTATGGGATGGGGAGTTGGACAAGTTGGTCTCTGAGGGCTGAGCTTTAGGAGAATAAGAATAAGCAGCTGGCATTCACTTAATAGCTTATGTGTAGCAGGTACTGCCTGAGACGTATTAACTTCTCTAAAGTCCCCTGCAACTTCAAGAAGTCACTACATTATTACCCCCATTTTACAGATGAAACTAATACATAAAGAAACACTGTTGCTTGACTTTGCTTAAGGCGTCATCATGCAGTTAGTTGGTAAGAGGTAGGACCAAGATTTGGACCCAGACATCCTGTCTGCAGAATTCTTGCTATTAACTTCTAACCAAGCCTGTGGTGTCAGCTTGGCTAGTCTGGATTGAGATGTACTGTGAGCATAAAATGCACACTGGATTTTTAAGATTTAGTATGACAAAAAGAATGTAAAATATATCATAATTCTTAATATTACGTGTTGAAATGATAATATTTTTGATATATTGGGTTAAAATATATTGTAACTTAAGTGATTACCCACAGTTCTGTAAATAAGCAAATGAGATTTAAAGATGGTCTAAGAATAAATCCTAAAGTTTTTATTTCTCCAAATCTTACATATACAAACAATATGTTAAAAAGTCATATTGTTTTAGTATTCTGGTTATGTTTTTTAAAGTCTTTATCTCTCAGTGATGTAGACAAAAATATATGGATAAAATGATACATCTGGAATTTTCTTCAAAATAATCCAGGGCGTAGATGAAACAAAAGTGGCTCTAAGTTGATAATTATTGATAATGATTATGTGGGGATTAGTTATCCATTTTTTCTACTTTTATATGTATTTGAAATATTCTATAATAAAGTTTTTAAAGATTGAATAGACAGAAAATTTTCATTTGGTATTTTTAAAAACATAGTATTTAATGTAAACTACAGACATGTTAAATTTCTAAGTAGGAAGTTACCTACTAAATCTATTTTATGAGATCAGAGGAGTACTTCGTTATCTTTATGGTAGTCAGATGCTCTGATATAACTACTCTCCCCTGCATTCCTGATGGTGTCACTCACATCTGTACACGTGCTTGGCCAGGTATCCCCTTTTCAGTGGCCTGTTAAAATGTGTAGTGTCAAGTTTGTGGTTCTGCCATACAAATGAATAGATCTTTAAGATACAAATTTTTATATTAATCTTCCTGGCTTCATTTTATGTATTTGCCCTTGTTTGTCATGATTATATTTTACTAACTTTAAAATTTTCCTGCCCATCCTATTTCTGTTCTTTCCAACTTATCCCCCAACCACTTTCTTACGTATCCTTCTAGAATTTCTTTATATATGTACACATAAAGAAATGTATTTTTCTTTCCTTTAGAAAGAGAACATAGCTTTCTATAGACATTTTTGTTACATTCACTTTTCTCATTGAATATGTCCCTCCGAGATGTACATAGATGAGAGAGATACTTTATTGCAGGCACATAATCGTTCATTATGTGAATGTAACAAATGTATTTAGCCACTCCCTTACTGATGGACATTTGTTTTGCCAGTATTTTGCACGTTACTGCAAAGTTATGTGACCTTTTATATATATCTTTTTCAGTGGTCTTAAACCTTTTTGGGGAATGGGGTTGGCTATAAATAAAAACATTTAACTTTAACTAGACTTTGCTGAGTAACTGTTTAATTGGAATTGTTCATGTTTCAGGTTGCTCTTCTATTATTAGAAAAAGAAGTATTAGATAAGAATGATATGATTGAACTTTTGGGCCCCAGACCATTTGCAGAAAAATCTACCTATGAAGAATTTGTGGAAGGCACTGGCAGCTTGGATGAGGACACTTCGCTTCCAGAGGGCCTTAAGGACTGGAACAAAGAGCGGGAAAAGGAGAAAGAGGAGCCCCCAGATGAGAAAGTTGCCAACCAGATCCAAGGAGCCAGGCCATTTTAACTTGTACTGTGGTTTCAATTTGCCCATTAGTTCAACTCTGGCTTTTTCTCAGAATGAGAACACTGCTAAGTTGATCTTGAGCAGCTGCTGACCAGTTGAAGTGGTGGAAAAGAGGAATACTTAATCCTCAGCCTCGGGGGTCCCAGTAGGGGTGGTAGGGTGATTCTCCCTACCCCAGGCTCAAGCCAGAGCTGGGAGAGTGGAGATTGGTGCCTGGCGCTCTCTCCCCGTCAATGAAGCCAGCTGCACGAGTGTCAGGGAGAGGAATCGGAAAGCTTGCCGATGTGGGAGAGGTCTGTTGTTCACTTTCCATCACCCACTCTTCATTCCCATTTCCCTTCAGAGGCTGTGAAATTAAATTGGAGTCCTGATAAGAATATTTTAATTTGACTAATACTTTAAAGATTGAATCCAGATCACATGTTGCTGTTTTAATGGAATGGTTTTCTACAGAACTGTAACATATTTAAAAATATGAATGTATTATGTAAATATGGCTTATTTACATCAAAAATAAAGTGTAAACAGTACTTTTTTTCTTCTGAGCACACAGAAGTCACTGTTTATGCTTGGGATACTTTCTTTGAGAAAACAAAATGTCATTCTTTCCGCTTCTCATCAGCTCCCACAGGAGAGTGAGGAACTTCTAGATTTGTGTGTCCTGGAATGATGAACTCTAGATATAAAGTGTGTTGACACCAAGTCCATCAGTGCAAGAATCTGTGATAATGACATCAGTTTACATTCTCACTAGACTGGTCATGCCCACAGCTGGTCACACTATCTAGGTCTGGAAGTCAGTGTGTAACCATAGTGGGTCTTGTCCCAAGCCATCACTTGGCTTTCAGAGAAGGTGACACTAAGCTAGGAAGGCCCCTGTGCCCTGTATCTCCCATGACTTCCCAGACTTTCTGAATTGGAAGCTGTTACTATAACTATTAGCAGGGTGTGTATGGTCCCAAAGGAGCAAGAGGGCTGCAGCATTTCAAGCCTCAGTCAGATGCTTAACAAAATATGGCATGAGGAATATGCACCAAGTCTTCAAATGCCACTATTTGGACTTGGAGGTACCAAACATTTTTAATTTATTAATATTTTTTTAGCAGCCTCCTTTAATGTTATTCCAGTTTGCCTTGTGTATTCTTGATGTCCTCAAGTATGTTGTGGGAACAGTGACTTCTCAGACTTAAGGTACAGAACCGAGTGGCATCTCTGGAGCAGCACTGGGCTGATGGGGTGGGAGGTGGCCTGGGCAGGCCACTCCATCATGTGACCACTCTTCCAGGAGGGCCAGAGATGCTGAACTCCAGCTTGCCAGCTACAGAAGCAGCTGTCCACTAACAGCAGTACTGTCAGAGACCTGTGGAAGCCACATTGACTACATCCTTTCCTCAGAGGATGCTCGTGGGAGATAGTGAGGAATTGTTTTAAGGCTCGACCATCAGGGTGTTTAGCGTGCTGTTCTCCACACAAACAGGAGATGAGATATTCTGTACCCCTTCAACGCACTGTAAGGAGGTACCAGTGCGTGTTATTCTGGCAGGCCTCAGCTGCAAGGCCTCCTGGCTGGAATAAAGTGAGCTGTGCTAAATGTAAGTCTTGTTTGATTCAGTAAGAAAAGTGACAAAGCTGTGCGTGAGAATTGGTCAGCTGATAACCCACTTCTCCCCGTGTTCTGGGATGAGCTATGATCAAGCACTGCAGTCAGACCGCTGGCCCATATGGCCTGGAGAAGCTCCTGCAGCCCTCAGCAGGCCTTGTCTGTACAAGAACGGTCACACCTGCACCCCGTGGCACTGTGGTGTTACCTGTGTTGGGGCCTCAGTAGAGCTTGGCCCACAGCAGGTGCTCACAGCATTCGTCTTCTCTTCCAAGGTCAATCCATCCTAGCATATTTCCAAGTTAGATGGGGATTCTTATTGTAGCCTCACAAAACAGTTCAGAGCTCTGCAAAAAAGATCTCACCTCAGTCCAAGTCATGCTCCCATGTTTAGTGATTCACTTTCTGTCTGCCCAAAGCTGGGGCTTAGCACAAAATAAATGTGGTTCCTGGATGTGAACCACTGCATCACAGCACTGGTGTTCTGCCTGATGGGGCTAGGTCACACTGTGGGGTGCCCCTAGACCTCAGTGACTCTAAGATACAAAGGCTTGTTTCTCTTTTGCCCTTTGTCCAACAAACGTCGGGGGGCTCTGCTCGAGTTACTCAGGGACTAAGACCGATAGAAATGCTGGGTCATCTTTACAGGAGGAATTCGGGTCCTCACTCAGGAGGTGGAGCAGAGGGCAAAGCACTAACATTTGCTTCCACCTGGAAGTGACATGCCACTCACATTCTTTTGGCTAAAGCAAAGTCACATGTTCATAGCTAACTTCAAAGGGGGCAAGGACAAATAACCAGTGGTGAACGGCAGTGTCTGCCAATGATAAAAATAGCATGGTCTTGTCCTGTGGAATTTGACTTTACAAGATCTCTTACAAAAATGACTAGTTACAGAAATAGTAAAGTGATTTGTTATACAAAAAGCCATCACCCTCTGTGGTGGGCCAGGCCGCTAGCCTGTACTCTGGGTCTGAGTGCCCTTCGGTTTTCATTCTGGGCCAGGCCACTGGCCTCCACTTGGTCCGAGCGCCCATGGAAAGAAGCTCTGTAGCTCTCAGAGCCCACGCTGCCCAGTTTCCCCTCACCCACCGAGAGCTTGAAAGAAGTCTGTCATTTTCTGACTTCCCTGGCAAATCTCTGCCAAGTTGTAAGGGAAGCCTGAGACCCACTAGCCCAGGACACGATGTAGGCAGGTGAAAGTTTCCGTGGGAAGATTATGTGCTAGATCCAAATAGGGACGATGGCTTTTTATGTGTGTACTACCTTTATTTAGGCTCAGGAACATTCTGGCTACCACCCTTAAAACCTGCAATTCAAGAAAAGCCTCTTTCCTCTCAGTTCTTTTAGTGAGCTGAAGGGGCAGTTCACCCAGGAAGGGACCAGACACCAGAGCGACCATTGTAACAATGTAAAGTAACAAATCTATCACATAAGCAGAGGCTGGAAGAGACAAGGGAAAAGTTTTATTGTGACTAAATTGTTTCAAAGTTTAATACTGCATATATGATGTCAGGCAAAATGCTCAGCTTCAGGTTTCATCACAAAGAATGAAAACTTTCTAACTTCTCTGCTAATTTTCAGACATGGTTGAACACTTTATAGAAGGGGAGGTTTATTTAGCCCTTTATTGATGGCACATTAGTTCTTCCAAGTCCTCCAATAGAAATATCTTCCTAGTCTGATCTGATTGGGTAGGACTGCCAATTCTCTATTTAATGTACTTTATTCCAGATGACCAAAACTACAATTTTATTGCATTTAGGAGGGCCTGTACCCATATATTTAGACAAGTACACCATTCGGTGGCCATTAGAGTTAAGACACCAGAGTTAAAGAAAGAACATCTGAACTGTATCTGAGACAGGGACGCTCCTCTATTCATTGATCTCCTCTTCGTCATCTTCAAAAGCTTCTTCGCCATCATTGGCCGTAGCTTCCTGATACTGCTGATACTCCGACACCAGGTCATTCATGTTGCTCTCTGCTTCTGTGAACTCCATTTCATCCATGCCCTCTCCAGTAAACCAGTGCAGGAAGGCCTTGCGGCGGAACATGGCAGAAAACTGCTCAGAGATGCGCTTGAACAGCTCCTGGATGGCCGTACTGTTGCCAATGAAGGTGGAGGCCATCTTGAGGCCCCGAGGAGGGATGTCACACACGGCCACCTTGACATTGTTGGGGATCCACTCCACGAAGTAGCTGCTGTTCTTGTTCTGGATAGCCAGCATCTGCTCATCCACCTCCTTCATGGACATGGGGCCCCGGAAAACGGTGGCCACTGTCAGGTAGCGCCCATGTCTTGGATCACAGGCTGCCATCATGTTCTTAGCATCAAACATCTGCTGAGTCAGTTCTGGCACCGTGAGGGCCCGGTATTGCTGACTGCCTCTGGCAGTCAGCGGGGCAAAGCCAGGCATGAAGAAGTGTAGGCGAGGGAAAGGGACCATGTTTACAGCGAGCTTGCGGAGGTCAGCATTGAGCTGGCCCGGGAAGCGTAGTGAGGTGGTGACCCCACTCATGGTGGCTGACACCAGATGGTTGAGGTCCCCATAGGTTGGCGTGGTGAGCTTCAGGGTGCGGAAGCAGATGTCGTACAGGGCCTCATTGTCGATGCAGTACGTCTCATCTGTGTTCTCCACCAGTTGGTGGACTGACAGGGTGGCGTTGTAGGGCTCCACCACGGTGTCCGAGACCTTGGGGGAGGGCATCACGCTGAAGGTGTTCATGATCCTGTCAGGATACTCCTCTCGGATTTTGCTGATAAGCAGCGTGCCCATGCCTGACCCTGTTCCTCCACCCAGGGAGTGGGTCAGCTGGAAGCCCTGCAGGCAGTCACAGTGCTCACACTCTTTCCTCACCACGTCGAGCACTGAATCCACCAGCTCTGCCCCTTCTGTGTAGTGCCCCTTCGCCCAGTTGTTGCCGGCACCAGTTTGTCCTGGAATAAGGAAGAGAGTAGCATGCAATTTAAATAGGGTGATACAGGAGGGAACCACTCATTAATATTAATACTTTTTAAATGGTGCTGGAAAAGATGTGTTATGAAGCAGTTAGACTAGACAACACAGTGTTGGCCAAAGTCAAGGGGTGAGCAAACAGGCACCTACCAACACTGCTGGTGAACACATGAATTAGTCCAACCTCTTGAGACAAGTTAAATACCGAACGATTTTTAGGAAGGACATATGTTTTGACCAGGTAATTCCATTCTGATTTTTAAATAGGTAATTCTCGCACGTGGTAAAATTCAAAGGGAGCAAACATATACATTAAAAAACAAGTAACTTTCCCTCTCCTGTAAGTTTTCTAAATTTTGAACTATGTACCATAATTCTTTTCAAAATGGTAATATTTTTCCCGTGAAGGGAGTCCCTCATTCATCATCCAGAGTTACTGTCACAAAATTTTCTGAGCATCAACTATTTACTTTGCACCTGTAAGTGAATACTCACAGGAAGTGATTCCTGCTCTCAAATCACTTCCAGTCCAGTGGTGGAAAGGAGATTAACATACTCGAAAGGGTTTTGTATTTTTATCCAAGGAGATCAAGTGGCTAGAAGGAGACTTTCTAGTTTACCTGTTTTCTGCACAGTGGTGCATTTTCCACAATCTACTTGTTTATATCTTACTTTATGGAAGAAATTTTGACTGAAAGGTTGGCTGTGAAAACAAATTTAAAATTCTATTTTTCAGTTCTCATTATAGAATTAAAATCTATCAGTAGAAAATGCATCTTTCTTAAGTAATAAAATGCATCTTTCTGAGTAAATAATACAGCCCTGCATGTGTGTATCAGTGGACACAATTAAAAAGAACTGATAAAGAGGACTGGCGGAGATTTAGTTTTTGTTTTCCTGGACGCTGCACATTTCCTATAATGCAGTGCTCTTCAAATATAGCTCTGAAGCCTTGAAAATATTTTAAAACTTATATCCCTCGTACATTTTAAAGTTGACATCTAATTTGTCTTCGTAAATTTGAACTGTCGTAAATGACAATTTTAATTTCTAGAGTACTATAAATACTTCCTTTTAAAAACAAAACTGTTATGTCATTTTGTTAAACGTAACCAATAGTCTATATAAAATGAGAAATAAGTCCTAAGTTGAAACTGATTGTTGTTAAATTCCTATGATCACGAGGTGCCAAAAATATGTCATTATAACTGCATTTTTTCAATGAGTTCATTTATCCGAAGGTGAATATTAAATATTGCTGGAATGAAACCAAGTTTGGCATCAATTTTATTCCTCTTTGTTTTTGCATATAAATATTGAGAAATCTTGTTCACATAAATATGTAAATGAGAACAAATTGTATTCTAACAACGTCATTCAATTATTTGATCTTCTTCAGAATTATATGCCAAAAATCAAATGGTGATCTAGTATCAAAAAGTCATCTTTCAAACAAAAACCAATTTTGTGGAAAGCAGAATCAGAAACAATCTGACTTAAATCAGTAATTCTTTTCTTCTGTTTCTGGAAGATACCAAAAGGTTTTATCAAGACTTAACCAAATGCTAACTGTTTCAGGCACTTTCATCCAACATACTTAGAAAGAGTTGAGAAAATTGAAAATATTAATTTCCATACAACTTTGCCAATATATTTTTTAATGAACTGTTTTAAATATATTTTTGTCAAAATGTTTAGGGTGCAGATTTAGCTTATTCAGGTTATAAAAACTATTGCCCATATCGTTTAATTGGCAAAGACAGTCTTCATTATCAGACCAATCCTCCAAATTGGACTTACTATCAGAAAAACATTATTTTTAAATTCAAATGGGTACATTAATATGCATTTTGAGAAATATTAGGAAAACCACTGAGAACTAAATTCTATAGCATACTGTAAATTATGAAAAGCAGTAAAATCAAAGTAAACGATACAGAGATAATATGTCTATTTAAAAATAAACTATAAAAACAAGGTACTACTGTTTCTCATTACTTTAAGTGGTAATAAAATATAGCTAAAATTAAGTTATTCAGAAAGCAGGGAAGATTATTAAAAGGCACTGTACTTCTTTAGTTAATGGGTATATCAAACTCTGGTTTTGAAAGGAAGAATCATGTATAAAAAATTAAAAAAGAAACCCATTAGCACCCTATCAGGCTTACCCCTATTGAATGAAAGAGACCAGGACACACTGCCGAAAGAGGAGCAAGCAGGTGATTTGATTGCGTCAAGCAGACAGAAGTGAGAAAAGGCCGAGTTGCCATGGCCTGTTCTGCTCAGGGTTAGGACACTAGGGGCACTGTACTGTACATATCTCTCCCCTCTTCCTGCCAACATTAACTTGATTTTTGTCTACACCTGGCTGGTGGCAACAGTTCACAAGCACAGCCTAGACGCCAGCTTTTCTGCTCCATGTGGGCAGGTCGATATATGATGCTGTGCACCAATGGGGGAAACTGAGGTAAGACGCAGTGAAAACACCAAGGCTGTCTATTGAGACCAGTCTTGTGTAACATCAGCTAAAATAAATAGATGGAAGGCTCTCATGCACTCTGGGGCGTCGAGGGAGGGGGGACCTTACACTGAGGTCCACTGACAGGCACCCATGGGTCCTGTCTTTGAATCTTCCATAGCATTTATCAGTGCTAAGCACTGTGGCATTAATGAAAGTCTGTAAAACAAGAAAAACTCAAATCCTATGATTCAGGAATTTTAAAATATATTGACTATTAATGACTCATATCACGTATAATGGGATACCCTCTTTAAATATCTAACGTCCTACAAATTGGTAAGGAAAACAAAAGCCTTTAGGGAAATAGGCAAAGGATATAAACAGTTCACAGGGAAGGAAATTCAAGTAATTTAAATATTTGACATTCTTCATAAGGAAAATACAAATGAAAACAAGGAGATTCAATTTCTCTCCTATGAAATTTATAGAGATCAAGAAGTCTGATAACACTGTTAGTGAGAGTCTGGTGAAAGGCTCCTTCTGGAGCTCCTGGATGCTTAAGAGGACAAGCCCCTCTACAGAACACTTTAGCAATATCTATCAAAGTTATTCTCCTTGGACTCAGCAATTCTACTTCTATAACTTTTCCTAGATAGACCCATATATGTGCAAAATGACAAATATTCCCTGAAGAGCAGTTTGTAATAGTAAAGAAAAAAGGAAGCAACACAAATATCTTTTAAAAAAGAGGATGATACCTATGCAAAGGCATACTATCAACCACCAACCATAGGACTCAGATGGAAAGATTTTCAAAATATATTGCTAAGGGAGAAAAAAACCCAGACTACTAAATGGTGCATGAAGTTAACTATCATTACATGTGTGTCATAGATATATATCTGATAGGATGTGTACAGAATACATCTGAAAGGACAGGCAAGAATCTGAGAGTGGCTGCCTCTGGGAAGAGCCTGGGTGGGCACCAGCTTGGAAAGGAAGGAGATCAAGTTTTCACAGGACACTGTTTTGTTCCTTTTGAATCCTGGCCATGTGAATGTTTTACCTAGAAAGCTAGCAAAATGAATGTTTCAAACTTTATTAAAACATAAAAAAATGCATTTTGGAAATAAATTGGAGAAATACACACTGAACCAATAACTGTCTCTGAAGGATGGGACTATAGGGAGTTCAGTTTCAACATTTGCTTATATAAATTTAACTAAACATATATGCATTTTACGACAATCAAAAGAAAAACGAAAACACCTTTAAGGAAAATTTTGAAGAATCATCAGTAAGTGAGGAATTATTAAATCATGACACAAACACACAATGGAAAGGCACTGTGACTATTATGGGAGATGTCTGAGATGTTAGTGACCTTTTCAAAGAGCTGTAAATGCTATGTGCAGCATGATCCTATTTTCCAAAAACAAAATCAGCTGTGTGTGTGTGTGTGTCTGTGTGTGGTGTACATGTGCAAGGTGCATGTATACACAGAAAGGGTCAGGCAGGACACACCTCCACTGCCTTTGGCACTTAGTTATCCCCTGGGACTAAAATCTAAGGGGCCAACAGTGGAAGAAATGGGGGGTTTCCGTATTTATACTATATACTTGTGTATTGTTTGAAAACAACAACAAAAAGCATGCGAAAAGTCTGTTTTAACTTTGTGGTGAAAACGTTAAATGTGTTAAGTATTACATAGCGCTGTTTCCAGAAAGGCAGAACCGCCCAGCTGAAACAGACCACGGCTGGCTCCTGCGCTTGTCTGTCTTAACCCCACCTTATAAGTGAGCTCAGCATCACTCCTGCTGTCTTTGCCCCATTTAGCCAAAGGCACTAAGGCTAGTGGCACGGCAGGACTTGTGGCTCAAAGTAAATGATGCACAGATAATGTACCTATTTAATAATACACTACACAAACAGACCCTCCATGCTTTCATCAGACCCTGAGGGCACTGGCCACATCGGCCCCCTCAGGTGGCCATTTCCTTGTCTAGGAGGTGATGGCATTTTCTCTTACAGAGATTCTCACCCCACCCTCTCCCTCTCGTCCAGCTGAGAAAGTAAAACCTGGCTGGCCGCCTTCTCTTATCAAAATGGTCACTGTTCTTCCTATATCCCTACAAACTCCTATCCACCCACTCTCCACCCAACCTGCAACCATCCTGGCCAGACCAGAGCAAAGGCAGTGAGAACAAACTCGGGGTTAGCTTTATACACAGGGTTAGCTTTATACCTGGGACTCAGTGTAAAACTATCACACCTGTAGGAAAGACCGAGTGCAAAGAGACTAGAAATTATTTCACTAACATAGAGTAAAAACTACTAACTGAAAATAAACAGGCAGCTTTAGGCAGATATACAGCCATAGCAAACCAAGCTCACTCTAGTGTTAAATGTACAGAGAAAATGAACTTGACCCTTTCTCTTCCACCAGCTCACATAATCTACTAGGCTTCCTCAATATTTATAGCATGATTAGCCATGAAATTTTCTCTGCTCTTGACAAAAGGAGGAAGCTGGTGACTTCTGAAAATATTTTGCCACTGTCTCATAGCAACAGACGTTCCCAGTTAAATATTTGGGGATCATAAGCTGAACATCTTCTGTAATGCGATGTTGTCACATTAATCAGTGGCTCCAGACTGCAGAACACAAGGCTGCAAACTCTAAGCTTTGGCAGTCAGGCTGCAACAGATGCCCAGGGTTTTCTCAAAGTCCACCCTCTGGTTTACCTCCAACTCACACTGGGAGGTGGATTAAGTTTTAAGGTTGTGTGCTTGCTCCCTGATCCTTCTTCCCAGCCCTAAATCTGGAAAAAAAAGGTACAAGTGCAGAAAGAGGCTTAAAAGAAAGTTTGATTTTCTCCTATAAGATACTTTCTCACTATCTTATTATGCAACCAGAAATTTGTTAAGAAGTTTTTTTAAAAGTATATCCATGTTCAAAACTCAAGTGCAGATAACTTTCATTTTTAGAATTATACATACTTCGTCTGTTTTTTTAAATTGTTTCAAACTATATTTAAAAATGGGCTGACATTTGTTTATTATAATTTACCAACTCTGAAACAATGAGCTAGAAAACCATAGTGTGTGGGGGGGGTGGGGGCGGAGGACAGGGATGAACCATCTCCTATTCATAGACAATTCTGCCTCTTTTACTAACTGGAGAATGACATAAAAACAACTGTTTAGCCAAACAATATGATATGTTTATATATGCTGGATACCCCTCTATTCCATGTAACAAATGTGCTATTTTAACAAAGTAATTCTTAATTCAACAGTATCAATTTTTTAAAATTTCTATTAAATAAAGCTATTTCACATCAGTACAAACTGTTAAAAATTTTAAATATTCTTAATCAAAAAATAGGGACGCATGTTCTGGCAAGATGCAAAGATGCAAGAAGTAATCCTAGAGAGAATTTAAATGCCAAATATCATATCTAACATTTTTCAAGGTTTATAAGGACAGTAAATTAGATAATTAAATGGTTACTATAGGCCCATCTTAATTTGTTCTTAAGCTTTTGGATCTCACTTATTGACACCTAGAAAAACAAGACCAGACTTTTCTTACACTCCCAATATTCATTTCAAATTTATTAAAACACAGCAAACATCCACGACTGCTAGAGCTGCTGCTCTGAGAAGCTGGCTTACCATGACTTCAATAGCCTGTGATGATTCAATTACGTAAAAATCAGTTCATGGATTTGACTCTCTTTAAAACCTCAACAAGGCCTGACTACACAGAAGTGATGGCCAAGAGTGAAGCCTGACTCCTGAGCAGACATCTCGGCTGGGAAAGTGAGAAAGCAAGGCAGAGAAGGCCTGTGGACTCTGGTGTCCTATTAGAGAACATCTCCAGAAAGTGCACAAACAGGTGCCACAGCTTCATCACGATGATATTTCTTATGACAGATTAACGCATGTAAAAGGATATGAAAAATAATGTAATTAATATCTGCTTACTTGCCACCCATTTTAAGAAATAAAATATACCAATGTTACACAAAACCTAATATAATATGAGTTTGAACATCTTAAATTTAAACGATGTAGAATTAGATTTTTTTATTTTCTCTCAAAAAGCAGTAAGGGGTGTGCGTGTGCGGAGGTGGGTGTTCAACTGACCAACCTTCTCCGAGAACAGGGTTCACTGAGTTTCATTTAATATTGTCTTTAGGTTTCTTTATGTGTGAATCCTGTTTATATGTGCGTGTTTCTTTTTTTATACTGATAACATATACATAGAACAGCAAGATTCAGAATTGTTTTTACATTTCCTCAAGCAATGTTAGAGTATTGTCAATTATGTTGCTAAGAGTCCCTCTAGAAAAAGTATGTGGTTGATACATTTCTTTAAAACTTTCACTTCAGGCAAAAGCAAAGCAAAAACTGCTCTCAGACACTGCTGGTGGCAATATCTGACTAGAAAGACTACAGCAAATGAATAAAGGGTTAATTAAATACGTTCACACTCTTTGACCCACTAATTTTACTTCTGAGAATCTATTCTAAGATCGGAGTCAGAAACACAAACAAATTTATGTGAACCAAGATGTGAACATCTATACTCTATATTACTATGTTCTTTATAAGAGCAAAAATTGGTAAGAAACAATTCCCTGGCTATTGGCCATTGTTAGGTAAATAATTATACATTATGTAGCTATTAAAAATTATTACAGATTTTAGAAACAACATACGAACAGGGATCATAACTTGTAATGTAATATTCAGTGAGAAATAAGATACAAAGTGACAACTAATGAAAATCAGCAAAAGGAAAGAAACAAAAGGTGAAAATACACCTCATTGCCAACAATAATTATACTAGGTTGAGCATACGGAATAATTCATTCTAGTTTTTAATTTTTAATAATGTGGCTATATAAGTTTTTGCTGTCAAAAGCAAAGTAAAAATAAACACAAATAATTTAGAATGCAGGGGTATTTCCCTTTTTAAGACTGGATATATCCCTTTATGAAATGATGACAACAACCATGTCCCTTACTGTGCTTCCTTTTTTGAATTTAGTTGCCAGACACCCAGAGTTTAAGTTATTTATCAGGCACAACTGAATTAACTCTCATGGCTGACTGTGTTTTAAACTGCCAAGTTTCATGGTTGTCTTTACTATATGTTGTTTCATATCTTTCTTAGAAGCAGGAAAGATAATGTATTTTACATAAAGCTTTAAGATATTTTTATATACAAACTCACGTATTCACTTCTAATGTGCTTCAGGAAGGACACAAAGTCAGCAACAGGACTTGGTCTCCTGGGAGGGGAAGCAGGTGGACAGAGAAGAGAGGGACTAACTTTCCACTGAATAACCTGCAGTATTTTTGAATTTCGTACCATTTACATACATGTACTACCTATCAAAAAAAGTGTACTTTTCTTAATGATGAAATATATTCATTTTGTTTGGTAAAGTTTACTGAGACCAACTGGATTCAGTCAACTGTAATTCAGATTCAAGAAACCTTAAATAATCTGATTCTTACCAAAAATCCATTGAACCTTAAAGGAAGAAATTTTGAGCACAATTCTATATGGAGGTGTATTTTTATGGAGGTAAGCCCTTCGTTCCAGTCTGCAAAGCTGAAGAAGCCCCGGGAAAGGAACTGATGACACCATCAAAGGTGGCAGAGCTAATTTAACCAAGTTTCCCTTCTCCCGATTCAGTGATCTCTCTTCTTGGCTACGCTAACTCAGTAACCCAGCAAGGTGGTTCAGAATGTCTATAGCTGCCAATAGCCCATACCTGCTTAGTAAGAGAAAGGGAAAGATAGTGCTGATCTATAAAAAGAAAGTAGGGAGAGTTGTCCTTTTTCTCTCCTCGGCATACGAAATATTAATGTTATCCCAGCCAAGTCCTTATCACAGAATGCAGGGAGCAATGCACTGAACTGGCAAAGGGGCTGCAGAGTTCCTGGACACCACGGGAGGCCATGTCAATGGGGTTCAGCTCTTTGAGAGACTGATGTGCAAAGTCCATGTCGCACATGCAAGCATTTCTGCAGGACAAATTACTTGAACTGAAACCGCTGAATTAAAATTCTTGATTTGCTGAATGTATTAAGTTGTCCTCTGAACGTTTAAAACTGTTATTCCCCCAAATGCCTTCACCAACACTAGCTATTGGCAGTTCTTAAAATACTGGCCAATCTGATAGGAGAAAAATATCATTTGCCTTTAACTGACTCTCCCTCATTCCTAATTACTAATAAATTTTGTCCCTGGATATTTGTAACTTTTATTGCTATTGTGAATAGAATATTTTCCTATTATATTTTATAATTATTGCCATTCAGGTGATCAATTTGTGCCAGTTTGCCTGGGACTGTACCAGTTTCAATTTGCAGGGTCCTGGGAAACCCCTCCAGTCCCAGGCAAATCAGGTCAGGTCACCCTATTGCAATAATGTCTGTATAAGTGTTTTTATCTTGTGTCTGGCTGCCTTACTGAGGTCTTAAGTGCTAGTCATTATTCCACGGATAGCCCGTTTGGAAACTCCAAGACTCATTCCATTTACAATAACAACTCTGTCTTTTCCCTTAAATGATTTGTAGCTCTTTTCTTTCTCTGGCCTTTGTACACTGGCCAGAGCCTTTGGAACATGGAAAGATAGAAGAGACCGTGGACATCTTTTTTTTATACCTCACTTTGTTGGGAATACTTCCAATGCTTGACCAGTGAATATAGATTAGATAGATAATTCTTAAATAAAGGAAGTTTCTTTCTAATTCCAGCTTACACAGAAGTTTTTTGTCTGCTACAAATCAGGAACATATACTGAATTTTATCAAATACTTTTGGGCATCAAGATGTCTCTCTTTATTAGTTGACTTCTTAATGTTGAACCATCTTTAACTTCCTAGAATGTTGCTAATACTTATTAAGCATTTACTATGAATGAAGTATTCCAAATACGTTTTAAATAACAGAGGTTACCCTCAATGAAACCATCTCTACCTGGTGTCTTTTGAAGAAGAGGTTGCAATGTAGATTTTTGATATATTCAATTTCTATATCACAGTGCCTTTAAGCCAGGAATCAGCCTTAAGATTATCTTACTTCTTTGTCAGACACTTTGCCTTTTAAGGGTATTAAAATTGTGTTTGTTGATTGACTGGGGTATTTCTGTCGATAAACAATATTTTTTCCCCTCTAGGCGCATTTCTTAATGGTAATTTTTGAAAAATAATATAAATGAGTATGTGATGACTAACATGGAAAACTTTCAAATCTGCCACCAATCTTAAGATAGAAATGTCTATGAATGGCTATGTGTTTGCATAGTGGCTTTTCATTTTCTCTCTTCATTCCTCTAATTTGGTAGAATATCTGTATTAAGGCCGTGAGCACGGCCTTAGTAACGGAACTGTTCTATATTTACACTGTCCAATATGGTGGCCACTAGCCACACATAACTATGGAGCACTTGAAATATACCTAGTACAACTAAGGAAGGGAATTAATTTTAACTTTAATTAACTTAAATTTAAATAGCCACATGTTGCTAGTGGCTACCACATTGGGCAGCAGAGTCTAGATGCATCTTTACTTGGGGCCAATTACAGTCTCTATTTCAGCAAAAGGCAAAGAATATAAATGTCTCCTTTTGTTTACTATAAAAATATTGGTAATTTAGGTTTTCTGATGTAAGAAAAGGGGTACCAGAAAGTGTAGTCTTGGTCTATTTGAAATATCAAAAAAGAAAAAAAACCCTTGAACAAATTACCATCAGAAGCTTTACCTGTTCCATTGGTTTGTAGGTTGTCATGGTGATGGGGAAGCAGATGACACCCAGAGGACTCATGAACATTTTGAGAATGTTCATCTTGCTGAGTCACCTTTCTAACAAGTCACTGCCTGATTCTGCTACAAGGTGATCAATTTATACATCAATAAAATCTTCCAAGATTCTGTACCTTCTTGTATACTTTGAAGTAACCTTGACACTAAAACCCATGACTACATGGTGATGGAGGCTGATAACACTAATGGTGCCACTTCATTTAATTTTATATAATTATTTTTTAGGAGTTTGCTGAGGGACAGGCACTATTATCATTTTTTAGGTAGAAGAAGGGAGGGGCTGATTTGCCTAATTCTGATAAAACAAAACTCATATGGACCAGTCTTTAAAAAGAAAGCAGAATAACAGTCTAAAGATAATGGGAAAGAAATATAGGTAGAAACACATTGAAGTAAAAGATGAGTTAAATAAGAATCAAAAACAATTATTATCATATTATAATAATTTAAAGTCTAAATTTTTTTTTAATAAAAACAACTATCAATATAAGCATTTCATTGAAAGATACAGAGGTTACTTACCTAAAGAAAAAGTCAAAACTTTCAAGAGATGCCTGTGATGAAGCTGGAACCTGATTTTCATCCTAAGCTTTTCTACGCTGTGTGATATATTTAATCTTGCACATAAATTAATTTTATGTTTAAAGAAAGAAAAAAGCAGGAAGGATGGAACCTACCGAAGATGAAGTTGTCAGGCCGGAAAAGCTGCCCAAAAGGCCCAGACCGCACACTGTCCATGGTGCCTGGCTCCAAATCCACCAGGGCGGCCCTGGGCACATATTTCTGAGCTGGAAGAGAACAAAGTCCACCCACAAGGGTCACTTTCTGGTTTCTAGAGCAATGGACATCCCTACAGCAAGTCCCACCAGCACGGCGGCCTTGAATGTATGAAGCAGGGTTTCTTCAGAGAGAGTACCTGGCTTTCTTAGAATCACAGAATCTTAGTACTGAGCAAACGTAATCCTACCCTTGAATTGTTCAGATGAGGAAACCAGCCCAGGCATGAATGCACAGAGAAGTTCCAGGAATAAGCAGAGTGAGAAATCAGGTCTTCTGACTTCCTGCCTCTTATATTTTCCAGTTTACCCTGACACCTCTTTCCTGTTGGGTATTTTACTTTTTCTGCTTAATGGGAATAAACTGCTATCTGTTGAGGCCAACTGCCATCCTGCCATGGCATTCTTTCTGCTTTTTGCACCTCCCTCATGCACACGCATATATGGACCCAAGCTATACTCTGAGTACCTCGTTATAGGTACCATTCCATGGGCTGTTTCCTGGGAGACAGTCTCACTTATGAGTAAGTGCCACTGTGTAGCATTTTCATTTGTATGCATTCTTTTGTGCCAATTGAGCAAGCTGTTCTCAGTGAGGATAGGGTTAATATGACTGCACACAGGAACTGCTCTACAACTCTTGTCCTGCTACGCACACACCCAGAATGAAAAAAGGATGTTACTAAGCTGGACCTAAGGGTTACCAGGAAGTGCAATGTATACTGGAATTTTCCTTAGTGCTACTAGAAATTTCATCTTCTTGCCCCTGCTGTTCCAGACCTTTTGTCATAGCTGCTTAATGAATAAATTCCAGTGATTTATGTATCCTGCTCTACTTAGCTTTTGTGTGGACAAGTAGTTTGTGACTCTAAAAAACTGAAAGTGATTATCTCTGGGAATATATATCCTGTGTGAAAGGGAAGCATCTATCATTTTCTGGGCATTCTTTTAATGGATTTTTTGTTGTTGACTTGAAGGGCATGTATCATTTTTATAATCGTAATTGTTACAGAGATAATATACACATGTAGCCACAATATTATATGTAGAAATCCAGGATAGGGGTGATATTATTCTCAAACTTGGATAAACGACAGCCTGGATTTTTACTAAAGCCCATAAGACAATTACCCACAATTGTCTAGTTTCAGCTTGCAGGGATTGTAAAGTATTTTTGGAGGTCAGCAAAGGTCCAAAAATTCGTTTAAGGGGGTGCTTTTCAAATTTTTAGCCAAGAACCTCCATTGAGAGATACATCTTAAACTGCAAAAAATAAAAAAATAAAGCCGGGTATCACCCACTAAGTTGATTTCACAACACAAACGGGTGGTCTGGTTCAAAAACTCAGACGCGCGCAGTTGGGCTATTTGAAATCAACTGACCGCGCATTTCCTGCCCCAACGGGAGTGAGGGTGGAGCCGAGCATCCTGTTAGATTCCGGATGAACTTTTCCTAGAGCAAACTACCCTCGCGTGAAGGCACACCCCGAGCACCAACGCCGGTCCGGGTGACGACCGGTGAAGGCCGGGGTCCCGCAGCGAAGGGCGGGGTCCAGGAGGAGAATGGCCGAGGGTCCGGGAGGGTTGGTCGGGGCGACGATGGCCAGGGTCCAGAGGGGAAGGGCGGGGTCCGGAGGGGAAGGGTCGTGGTCCGGGCGGGTACCCGACCGCGCCGCGCTACTCACACGATGACTCATTGTAGTAGACGTTGATTCTCTCCAGTTGCAGCGCCGAATCGCCCACGTAACCTCCGGCCGGGTCGATCCCATGCTCGTCGCTGATCACTTCCCAAAACTTGGTGTAGGGCGAGGCGGGGGGACACAAGGTCAGAAATCAGAGCTCAGCCTGCACCCCCGCCCCCGACGCGGCTCGCCCCAGGCTGGTCCGGACGGGCCTGGGCTCGCGGCCGCCGCTGCCGAATTCCAGGCGCGCCTGAGCCTGCGGCAGCCGCTCCCACTGGGGCGGGGATGGGAGTGAGCGGCAGGGGTGGCAGGCTGTCCTGCCCCCTCCTCGGCAGCGCCACCCCTCCAGCACTTCCCAGGCGA
>NW_011889215.1:669308-684791 GCF_000151845.1 Pteropus vampyrus | reverse complement strand
CCCATCCCCCGCCGCCCCCCGCAGGCCTCCCTACCCCGGCGTCAGCGCCCTCCAGGCTCGCCGTCCCCCGGGCATCCTCCCGGGGCCGCCCTAACCCTGCACGATCCCAGAAGGGAGAACAGACAGGGGACAGCTGAGGGACCTCTTGCCAGGGGAGTCAGGCAGGGAAATGAGCCGCTCCCTCGAGCGCCCACCGGTGCGGGTTCTGGGGTGTAGATGGGATGAGACCGTGGGGACTTTAAAACTGGAGAGGCAGACGAGAAGGACAAAGTGGATCCGGCCCCTCCACCACCCCATTTTGCTGCCTCAGCGGCTGACCCGCCCCCGAGGGAGACTGAAGACCCCTCGGGCTCGAGAGTCGAGGCGCTGTAGTGTTGAGAGTTCCCGCTGAGCCGACGTGGGCAGACCGGGTGCCACCGGGAGCCGCCTTGGGTGGGTTCCGGGATCGCGCGGGCCTTGGAGGGTGCGCGCACGGTCCCCGCCCGCCTGCGGGTGCAAACCCAGAGGATAGAAGGGCTTTGGGACACGAAAGTGGAATTTTTCAGGGTGACTCTGACTCGCGCCAGACTTCACCGCGGGCACACATTATGTCCTTGCCCTCCTTCCTCTCCGTCTGTAAATACAGGTAACGTTCCATTCTGACGACTCCAAATTATTTGTAAAGCTTTAGTTAAAGTGAATATGTGGTTGCCCCCTGCAGCGTCGTCTACAGAGTCAGGGATGAAAAGCGCTTTGGCCCGGGAGGACGCAGAGATCTGGACTCTATGCTTGTCATTCCCTTCCCCTGCTCGTGGGTCCTGGAGACCCCATTTTGCTGTTTGCAAGGAGATGTGGGTGTTGTTTGGATAAAGTGCAATGCTGAGGACACTAGAAAGATAGCTTAATCCTACAGAGTTTGGTTTGTTTCTCCTTAGGGGGCCACTGAAAGACTGGGGGTTTCCCTGCAGGATGAACTAAGCTCTCCCTGGGGACTTGCAAAACAAAGCAAAATTGTGGCTTCATATTTCTTTTATAAAATGATATAGCCCTGACCTCTCTTTGAACTCCAACCCTCCCAGTTCCCAATGTTTGCTGGCCAGGTCCTCCTGGGTACCTACTCTCCTCAGGCCCTCCAGCAGGTAAACAAAGTCAACTTGTTCGCCCTTGCTTCCAGGGTCCTCTAGGTTCTGGGTCCCCCACCACCCTTTCCACCCACACACACCTGAGCCCTGCAGCTCCCAGCCCTCCCACAGGCGTCCTCCACCACTCTGACACCTAGAACTCCTATAGGCAACCCCAGCTGGCAAGCCTCACTTGGGTACTTTTGTGGCAAATACTTAATGTCTGCCAGGTGTAAATCAAGGTTACTTCTGGGCAGGAATGGGGTCCAGAGGAACCAGTAATCTATCTTCTGGGAGGTCTTGTGTGGTAGAAAGAAATGACCACTGGATGGTGAGTCAGGGTGACTTGGACTTCAATTCCAATCTGTTTCCAATTAACTCTGTGTTAAGTCACTTAAATTCTGTGGGCTTCAGTTTACTCATCTGTAAAATGAAAAGATTATCCTAAAGGACCTGATTCTGTGGCACTTTCAGTCTGAATATGCACCCACCAAAGGCTTTTGCATGAGTTTCCCCATGTGAACACTTCAGGTGAGGAGACTCTGGAAACCTTAGACTGCGCCCCCCTCCAGGTCGAGTGTTCCATAATTTACACCAGCAGTTTCTTTTTAGATACATGAAAACTTTGGGGGAAATCCCAACAAGTGTGCATGTGGTTGGAAAGAGGTAGAGAACTTTAAAAAATTTTTTCTTTTGGAGTTTTTCAAATGTTTCCAATTTTAGGGATTAATTCTTTAACCTTTGGATCCCTTCCCCTTCCACTCCCCCTGCCATGATGTTTCTCTGCTTCACTGTAGGTCCCTACATTTCTCTTTATATATAGAACACTCCCAGGGAAGCAGGTGAGGCCATAGCCTCGTGCTTGCTACCCCATCAGACTGTGAGCCTGAGATGACCCAGCCACCCTCCTCTGAGTACTCAGCATTGTTATTTAGACTGTTGCCATTGCACAATATAATTATTATCTTCAAATACATGCTCCCTTCACCCATCCACTGGTGCAGGGAGTCTGGCAAGTGGAGGGCCTGTGGTTCCTGGAAGAGCTTTCCCTCAGCTCTGGTCACTCAGTCCCTGTAGAATCAAGCCACGAAGTAGTAGCTTTGTGGTTTGCTGAAATACTCACCTTTTCAATGCTAGTCCTTAGGTGGGAATTTGAGTCTAAGTTATTCCATGTGCCAGAAAGTAGGTGTCCATGTGGCCTCAGGAATACTACTGTAATCTGAATTCAATGGAGAAAGTTGATATCTTGGAGTTTCTGGTGGACGCTCCTTGTTGACTGGTGCCCAAGCCTACCATCCACACCGTAACAGGGAGGTAACTGAGATGACTGAGGCTCATTCCTGGGTGCTTATGTACAAAATGTATAGCATCATCACAGCAACCCTCCAAGGTAGGTATTACTGCAGATGAGAAAACAGAAGATCAGAGTGGGCCCCTTCACCTTGTGAAAGGTTCCCATCACCAGTCTGAGTCCTGTCCCTAATATTGTTGGGGCCAGTGCAAGAGTATACAGATTTCCAAAGATAAGCTAGAAATCAAGCTTACAAGAATCACAGAAAGCATTCTGTCCTCCTACCTTAAAGACAGACCTTCCAGTCTGGAAAGCCAGGCTCTGAGTAGAATTCTCAGACTCCCTGGGGATTCGCATCAGGCTTAGCTGTGGGGTAGGGCTGACTTCCAGTCTCAGACCCAGCTTTCAGCTCCCCTCCCTTTGTCTCCCCTCCAACTCCATCCCATACTGCGAATGGTCCCCTATGCACACCTATGGACATCTCCACCCTCAGCCCAAACTCATCCTCCTCACGTACACAGCTATCCCTGGCCACCCTTTGGTGCATATCGGTGTCATAGTCAGCTGTGGGAGGAAGGGTCCTGGAGTCAGGTTTGGGGAGTTTGGGCAGGGAATCCTGAGGTCCTGGGTGCTGAAGCAGTGGTGTGGGCCCCGAGAAGGTACATCCCAACAGTTCTGCGTCTGGATCTAAGGGCAGTAATTGAACTCCAAGTCCGTGGCTTTGGAGTTCTCTCTATAAGCCCTCCTGTCTGCTTGCTTTCCATCTCCTTCAGCCCCACATCTTCTCCTGTGCCTTTGATCACATTTTACTTCTCCTCTGAATACCCTCTTCTGTTTCCTCCACAGTCACCCACCCATCTGGAGTGAGGACTTTGGGGTCACTGTCCAGGTGTGGATACTGGTGTCAAAAAGCAGAACGAAGGAGGTGGGAACCTAGTGCTCATTTCTCTTTGCCGCTTTCTCTATTACCATGACAGAAGAGTTAGCGTCCCATACTCTCTTTTCCAAATGCTGCGAAGACCCTGAGGAAGGACCCTGAGGGGCCAGGTCAGGCTCTGGAACTGGGCTAATGATGGCCATCCATGGTCTTATTTTCAAATAAACCCCTAAATTTTGACAAATGTAATGGCATTGGACCATTGTACCTTCATATGACTTGACTCTTAGTGGATAGAGGGTGGAGTCTTTGGAAGGGAGTGGTCATTCTACCTGTCAACTGTGACGGGGAGTGGGGAGGTGGCAGGTGCTGGGAAAGGACATGGAGACCTGGAGACACTGTGAGAGAATTGGCGGCTATTCCTTTCTCTGGGTATTGCTGCCTGAACTCCAAGGGCTGTGATGAACTTGCCTGGGGTAAGCAGGCTCTGGCCACACAGCCACAACCAGGCAAGGAGGAATCATCACTAGCCACAGCTCCAAGTTAACTCTTGGGTTAAGTTCCTCTGCCATCTGGCACCTTCAACAAAGGATTGTCACGCTTTCTCTCTGGAAGTTCTGCAAAGGGGAGCTAAGGTCCTACTAATCTGGCAAGCAGACACCCGGGCCCAATGTCTGTGCTTCCTGAATGTAACTTCAACTCTTTATATGCCCTGGCTGTTCCACCAGAGGGGTCCTGTTACAAGTGGCGGCATCAGTTACAAAGGGAGCCTGCAGACCTCTTAAATACTGGCCTGTGTTTAGTGCAGTCTAGGTTAGTATGTTTTCTTGGGTTCTCATTCTTTTGAAAAATTTTATTTCATATATAGTATTTTTTAAAATGTTGACCAGCCAAGGCACCATGCTCCTGAACCAAGTGAATGTGAGGGGAACACTTTCTCCTTAGTGTCAGTGGTATGGCAGTGGCCCAGCACACTGGGAGGAGCTCTGGAAAACCAACCTGCTTCTGTCCCTCACATGCTTTAGTATGGGCCAGGGGCTCACCTCTTATCCGTAACACTGAGATCAGAAAGCACCTAATGTCTAGGGTTGTTATGCAAATTAGATAAGACAGCCCACGCTGTAACTATGCTGTGAACTTGCTGTTTCTACAGCAGGGTGGCTGCACAGTGATCAGGAGGACAAAAGGAGACTTTCCAGGGTTCTACCTAACATCTGCAGGGCCCAGGGTAAGTGTATAAGTTTGTGACTTTATTTAAAAGTTATTGTGTAATATCTGCTATATGCTCTAGTTCGTCACTTTGGCATGTATGTACCTTTATGACGCTCTGGAAGGCCAGGTTTGAATTTAGAATTTTCTGACGTGATTCTCCAAATTCTCTGCTGGGACATAACAGAACTGGAGAGATGGCTCCAGCCTTGACCTGACCCTCTTATTTTTGCCTGGCTCTCTGTGCGACCCTGGGAGCTAGAGCCTCCCCACCTTTTCCACCCTGGACTCCATGCTTCTGATTCTGTGGGGGAGGGGTGAGAGAGTGGGGGGAGGGTTCACATATGTGCCCTCTAAGGAAGCTCCCAGGGAGTTTCGATGTGCTTCTTTATTTAAGAACCATGGATTTATTTATCCTCTTTTATGAAGCACACATTTATTAAGTGTCTATTGTATACCCCAAATTGCCCTTGCCTCTTCAGGGCTCAGCCAGATTCTGCCAGAATAAGTGTCTAAGAGTGTCCCAGATAGAGTGCCAGCATCAGGCACAGGACTTGGTGGGCATGAAGTTCCTAACTGAGTTCCAAAGAGTGCAGAACCTTCCCAGGGAAAGGAGGTACTGAGCTATTCCACTTTCGATCAAGTATGTGGGGAGGGTAGCTCCAGAAAAGTGGGAAGAATCAAGTGGCTAAAATGCTAGCAAGTTCTGTTAACAACTTCTGTGGGCAAGTGTGAGAGTCTAGAGTAGCTGGAAATCCCAGACACAAGACCTGCAGCTCTTTTCCAGGGCCTCCATCAGATGCCACCTGCCTCCCCAGATCTTTCTTGCTTGAAGCAAAAGTCTTAGGCCATGGGGAAGGAGTAGGACCCCCCACAAGCCCAGAAAGAGTTTGACTGACTCAGGAGGGAGGGGCTGCACTCTGTGAAATCACCATCCACCATCCTGGAGGCCCAGTTTCATGGGTCTAACCAAGAATGAGACTAGATTGGGGAATGGGATGTGTCCCCCAGCCCTATCAGAAGGCTAACACAAATAGCAAGCAAGAGCTTAGAGAGAGACCCTGTCCATGGCACAGCCATGCAGGGACGTGAAAGCTGAGGAAGGAGCAGGAGCATTGAGAAAAACCCTCTGGCATATATTCACACAATGGAATAGTATTCTGCAATGAAAAAGAATGAGGTATGATACATGCTGTGGTGTGCGTGAACCCTGCAAACAGTGTGCTCAGTGAAGGAAGCCAGACACAAAGACCATGTAGTGTATGATTTCATTTATGTGAAATGTCCAGACAGGACAGAAAATAGATTAGTGGTTGTTGGGTATGAGGAGGATGAGGAGTGGGAGGTGAAGGCTAAAGGGTTCCCTTTTAGAGTGATGAAAATATTCTCAAATGGATTGGGGGGATGGATGCTCAGCTCTATGCATATATGAATAACCTTTGAATGGAATACTCTAAATGGGTGCATTGTATGTTAGGTGAATTATATCTCAACAAAGCTCTTTTCAAAATCCTTCTGGAGAGATTTGAAGCTGTGGTGCCCTGAGGGTAACTATAGCAACAATAAAACCCAAACCTAGTTTACCACTGAGTAGATTAACAAACTCTATACTAATGTCCTGACAAGAGAAGAGACATGCCTATTCCATGCACAAATATTATTTACCTCAGTCCCTACTGTTCTTCTCTACAAAAATTATACAAAAAAGTCAAGGGAAAAAACCCAACCCATTATTAAGAGATAAAGCAATTGGCGGAACCAGACCCAGTCATGGCCCAGATATTGGAACTATTAGATATAGGCTTTAAAATAACTACAATTAAAATGTTAAAGATCTAATGAAAAAGATGGACAATATACATGAACAGATGGAGAATTTCAGCCAAGAGAAAAACTAGGAAAAACATGACACAGATTTTAGAAAGAGGACTGTGGAAGCAGTATGGAGGAGAGAGAGCTATGGGGAAGGTTAGGACATTATTGCAGGAGGCAGTATTATGGGGGCTTGACTCACTGCAGGAGAATTTTTAGGCAAGGAGGGTGTGGTAATTACTTTGAGTACTGTCATGATGATTATATGAGAAGGCACAAACTACAGAAGTATATTTTAAAATAGAATTAAAAGATTATAATTCAGACACTCCCATTTAGCAGTTGCCTGGTCTGTCTAAAGACACCACATTCTGGTGCATAGCCATTCTACCAGGCATGGCTGTGCTGAGCGTCTGGGCAGGACCAGTCTTATCAGTGGGCAAAGGGGTGCTATTGGTAGCTCCCCACAAGTTGCCTGGTCCTGAACTGCCTTCCTGCCCTAGTACTGTGTTGTCCTGGCCTCTGCCTTCAGAGACAGATTTCTATGGGTTAGGAGAACGGATGGAGAAGGAAACCTTCTTTCTGATCAGATATTCATGCCAGGTGACACTCAGCTTGTTTTGAGAATGAATAAAAATAAAATTTCTTTAACTCGATAGGACTGGGGCTGGAAGACTCGGGAAGCTGGAGACATGGAAGGTTTGGGAAAAGAGGAAAAAGAATCAGAACAAAAGATAGTGCTCTTCCAAGAAAATTAGCCTAAATTGACGGCTTTCAAATATTTTTTGATTTGACTCACTGTAACAAATATATTTGTGATTCAGTGCATGTACACACACTCAAAACTGGAATAAAATCTTTTTGAAATACTCTTACCCTAACTGCGCACCATGTATGTTCTCTGATATTTTCTCTTTGAGTCTATCCCATTCTTTAAGCAACCTCTGAAATTGATTTCTAACAGCTTTATTCAAGCATCATTTACATACCGTAAAACCTATCCTTTTGGGTTTTGAGGGAAAGGAAAAGAGAGTGTCTTCAGGCTGGGGGCTCCCACCCCCCTTCCCTGCCTTGCAGATCCCCAGAAAACCACCCTCTCTGGCTGGGCCCCAATTTGAAAAACCCTCTAACCGGCATTTTGAGGACAATTGGGGACATTAAATGATATCTAATTGATGTTATTTTTTAAAAGTGATAATGATATTGTCATATAGGAGATTCACACTGAAGTGTTGCAATGCGTGCAGCTTCTTTTCAAATGCTTCATTAAAAAGGATACGTGTGTGTATACAAAGAGAGATAGCAAATGTGACAATGTCAACAATAGGTAAATCTAGATGAAGGGCATAGTTGTTTGTTTTATTATTGTATTATTCTTTCAACTTTCCTATAGGTTCGAAAACTTCTGAAATCAGTCGATGGTGGTGAACATGAACTGTGAATGATTTAGCCCAGTGAGTGGAAGACACGGACTGGCAACAGCCTCCAGGTTCTGCAGGTAAAAAGCTGCTGCTGAAAGCATGGTGATGGGCTTTCTCCCTTCACCATGGACAGAGAAGAGACAGATGAGTGCAGAATGCCCTGTGGCTAGGACAGTGGCTCTGTTGCCAGAGGGCTGGGAGTTCTGGTCTTACGTGGTGAGAAAGAATTTGAGGGCGAGACAAACAGCAAGGAGGAAAGCGCAAGGTTAATTAAAGAGTGAGAGAGCCTCATAAGGCTGTCTGGTTTATAAACTTTTGTTCTTGGCGGCAGGGCTGGGAATCGTGGTGCTGACATAGCCTCGTTATCTCCTCCCAGTAGGTGGGGAGTTCAGTTTCCCATTCTTTCTTCCTTATATGTTGCTTCTGGAACTGTCATGGCATCAGGTGCCTGATGGGAGCAGCAGTATTTGCAGTGTGGATAAAATTATAATGGTATTATAATTAGCCAAAGATGGCGTATAGTCTGGAAGAAACCAGTTTTGGTTTATACCCCCTTGCCGGGGCTAAAACAGGGAGACCTGCAGAAAAGAAAAAAATTCTGGAGGCCTATCCTGGTTGGGAAGGGGGTGTCCCTGGGCTGTCTATCCTGCCTCAGCTCCAAGGGAGGAAGAAGACTTACGGGAAGGGCTTCCTAAGGCTGGAGGTCTCTGAAAAAAGGGCGTAGTCTCTTGGCTCCGTTATGAGTCAAGGGTGAATAGGGAGGAGGATGTGAATCCCTATGCACTCCTGAGCTCTGAGGTGCCACCGTCATGTTTGCTGGGCACTTAGGGGCACGGCCTCTGCATCTGATTCAACCCCAGCAACGTTAATTGAACATCTGTGGTGTGCCAGGCACCATGCTGGTTCCGGAGACTAAGCAGCTGCACTGCCTAACTGCAGGCAGACAAGTAACCGAACTGAGACTGGGTTCAGCTCTCCCCGCAGCCCCACCCAACTCTGTCTGTGTTTCCCTGTTTGGACAGTGGTGATGATGGTCAGGTGGCGGGCACACCTACCCCTGCTCCCCCTCCCGCTGCTTTTGTGTAGGGCTGGAAACAAAAATAGAGATCCTGTTTTATATACCTTTCCTAGACAAGAGTCCAGACAGTTTGGGGTGTGTGATTAGAAAATGGTTTTGTTTTCATGGATTTGCTAAATCTCGGGAGTGCCAGAGGAAGGCCCAGGCAGAGCGTGACTGCCTGCAGCCTGTTTTGCTCCACAAGGGAAATGAATCGGAAAGTTAACTATGACTCTTAACCCTGCATCCTGGAAATTCTAGGTTTAGATAAAATCAGCTTCCTCATTTGTCAGTGAGTAAGATCAGCTGATCTTTAAATTACCTAGCAGCTCTCATGTCCTGTGATAAGCAACACCTGTCCTAACTTAAATCAAACAAAAACCAGCTGATCTAAAAATGCAACCTGATCATTCCATTTCCTCTATTCCTAAGAAAGTAGTGAGCATATATCCACCAAATACACAATGAAGAATAAATATTCATGTATTAAACAAAAATTTAACTTAAAATTTTAAGTTTTTTTTTTTTTTAAGTTTATTAGGCCATTGCTAGCAGAAAAGAAGACAGGTCATGGGGCATGGAGTCTAAACCACCAGCAGCATGGCTAGGCAGAAGAGACATGTCCATCGTCCTTGAATTTTATGAGCATTTTTATACGTCAAGTAGGGAGAGAAGATGCTAGGCGTTCTGAAAGGATTTTCATGAGCTACAGACAAAGCGGGTGAGAGACGGCGAAGCGGGGCTCCTGCAATAGGCCAGCAGAGTCTGTGTGGCTCACGTGTAAACAAGAAGCGGAGGCTCTTGGGGTTCAACTGCACCTCACTATTCCCTCTTTTTAGATAACCTCAAGAATAGCTACCTAGAAGTTAATTTAATAATTACATCGTTAACTAATGAGCATGAGCAGTCTTTTATTGGTTTTGCACTTTAGTTGTTAACTGATTAACCCTTTTGTCTCTTCCTTCCACCTTCTGGCCTGCTGTAACTTAATTTTGGACACCTCGGAATTATCTCCTTGCCACATGCATAGAACTGAGTGTAGTAAATCAAATTTATAACAAATATGATCTGATACCTATCCGATCATAACAGAATTGTTACCATGTTGTATAGCAATGAGACAAAAATGGGCAGCATGTCTCTACATAAGTGTAGTCAAATAACCTTTCCCAGCCCAATCTAACTCTTCATTTGTTATTTTTCCAGTCATGGAATCAACTCCAACACTGACCATTTTCTCTGTTAATGTGCACTGTAATAGTCTCCAGCATGTTCTAGAGGGAAGGGCTCTGAATGAGGTGACAGAACCCTGGGGTCCAGTCCTCAATGAGCCTCTAACAAGCTATGTGACTTCTGAGTCTCAGTTTTGTCCTCTGCAAGACCAGGGGGTTAAGTAGATCCTCCAGCTCAAAGGTCTACAGCTCCCCCAGAAGCCCTCTGGCCCTGCTCATGGAAACTTCCACCTCCACCTTCCCTCATCCACCCCGTTATCTTGAGCACACACACAGCAGAGTGGGAGGCAGGCTTGTGGCCGGCTGGGGGCCGAGGCAGCGATTGGCCAGGAGGAGTGGAGAGATGTGCTGGGATGGGGATGGGGGCAGAGTAAAGGCCCAGAGGAGGGAGCCACCCAGTGAGAATGGGATCTAGGAAAGTCCCTGCCAGAGACTTAGGTGGTGGGAAGGGGAAGTAAGGAGAGGAGCCTTCACCTTCAGATTTTTAAAACCAGCTGAAGCAGGGCAACTTTCAGCACTAGGCTTGAGCAGTTTATATTTTAAAAAATAGTCATTATATTATTTTTCCATTAAAAAATAATAGATGAGTTTTGCAAGATAAGGAGTTCTGAAGATCTGCACAACAATGTGAATATACTGAACACTACTGAATTATACACCTAAAAATGGTTAAGATGGTACTTTTTGTGTTATATACTTTTAATCACAATTTTTAAAAGGGGGTGAGGGAATAATAGACAAGCTTCACAAAAGTTGGAAAAGACTGAAAAGTAACAAAAGTCAAAATCCAATCCCCAAACACCATTAATTAACCAATTAACATTTGACACATTTCCTGCCAGTTTTCTATTCTACAGGAGTTTTCTTAAACTTAATTAGGTTCACATTGCCTGTATGCTTTAAAAACAATGAACTTTGTAAATGTAACTTCTTTGTGTTACATGTGCTTCATACAAAACATTTTTAATGGCTGCCCACCATTTTATAGTGTATTCTAATTATTCCCTTATATTTGGTCATTTGGGTTGTTTCCTATTTTCCACTATTATCAATAATGCTTCAACACATCTTGTGACTAATCAATGCATCTTTGTGCATAAAATATTATTTGAATTTAGAATTGAAGATTGGTTCCTAGAAGTGGAATTACTGGGTCAAATGGTATGATTAAAAGGATTTTGATATATGTTGTCAGTCCTCTTTCTAGAAAGGGGACAGAGTATCATTGCAAGAGAGAGCTCAGTGCAGCTAGAGGATGAGAATCACCTAGGGAGGAAGGCGATCTTCACATGCCCTCTTCAAACCTCCTCCCCTCATCTCTGGATGTCTGGAATTCTTTGAGAGGGAGACAAAGCCTTTGTCCCTCTCTTAGAGAGGAAAGGCTTTATAGGCACACCTGGCAAGGGACGTGAATTCTGGTTTGTGTGGATGAAGGTATAGGATCCTGCTTTAATTAGAGGAGAAGGGATTATAGAAGTGAAAGTAGCTCCTGGTTGACGAGGCATGTCACTGAGGAAGGGATGGACACTCCCACCAGCTCTGCCAGGGGTCTGCCCATGGCATTGCTCTGGTGTCATAGGAACTCACTAATACTGCTCTATGGCCCACACGACCACTTTACCTGTCCCTTTCTTACAGGGGACCATCCTTGACAGTTTCATTTGCAAAGTGTTCTCTGTCCCTCTCTATGTGATTTCTGCACTGTCTTTTCCTTAGGATGGTAGAGCACATAACTCTCCTGCTAATAGATGTGGCTGGACTAGTGCCTCATGGAGCTCTGAGGTCAGACAAGTGGGTTTAATTTCATTTCTGCCACATGGGGAAATGGGAGATAAAACACCAACCTTGCAGAGTTGTGGGGCAGATTGTCTGGCACAGAGCACACTCAACACATTTGGCTCAGTGTGTGTACCACATAAATGCACCTCTGAGTCCCAAGTTGTAGAAGGCAACCTTGCTTTCTTGAGGCCATAGGTTATAAAAAATTAGGGATACATTAAGCAAAATAGAAACTGTTCTAAGTGATTATGTGATTTGAAATGTGGTTGTTTATGTGTGTGTGTGATAGCGAAATTTTTTGGTCCCAGACTCCAGTTGGACATGACATCACCATACAGGCGTGTCAAAACTGAACTTATTGTCTGCCTCTGGATGTCTGCACCAACCACATTATCATGCACTCACTAAGCGTCTCCCATGAGCAGATTGTCCAGGTGTGCCATATTTAGGAGTCTTACCTCCTGGATTAGATTATAAATTCCTAAGGTTAGAGACTAGACTACCTGTATGTTGTCCATAATACTCAGCACATTACTTACTATGCAAGTGCACTTAGTAAATGATTGTGAATGAAGAAAATAGAATGACAGAAAATTTGCAGTGCAGGGGGACTTTCTTTTCTGAAAACAAGATCTATGACGTTATGATGGGAAATGAAGAAAAATTTCATAATGCCTCCCTAAACAAGAGATTTCTACAGAGTTAGGTATAAATTCAGACGGCAAGTGTTTTTGTTTTTGTTGTTGTTGTAATTTTTTTTAAAAAAAATTACAGTCGACATTCCACATTATATTAGTTTTAGTATTTGGATATTTATACAACTTATGAAGTGATCCCCCAATAAGTCTAGTACCCACCTGACAATATACGTAGTTATTACAATATTATTGAGTATATTCCCTTTATGCCATGCTTTACATCCCCATGACTATTTTGTAACTGCCAATTTGTACTTCTTAATCCCTTCACTTTTTCACTCAGCCCCTCAAACTTCTTCCCATCAGATGACATTTTTTAAATAGTCAGAATGGTTCACAATTCATGATCAACCAGTTATTTGCCTGAATTCCTTTCCTAGTCATTCCACGCTGGTCTAGTTAGAAACTAGTTTTGTATCTAGCCATAGTCTTTGCCTTGAATGTTCTGTTGCAGGGGTGGTAGGGTATGCAGGGCAGGCTAGGTAGTGGGTCCAGCCCTGTCTTCCCTTTGACCAGCCTACAATTTCCCTTATCTGAGGCTCTGGGGTCAGTGGGCCCTCTCTCTGCCTAACAGGCATGCTGAGAAAGCAACTGAGATAATGTAGGTAAAGATGCCTGCAAATTGCAAACTGCCAAACCAAAGTAATGAGAAGCCCTTATTATTTTTTCTCTACAGTAAAACTAAGGCTATTTGGAGAGCTGAACTCAGTTCAAGCTGAGAGCCCAGTCCCTCCCAGCTGTCTCAGCTGTTCTCAGGAATTCTGTGGCAGCCACACCCTCAGTTCACAGCTGGCTCAACTGATTCAGAGAACATCTCTCCCCACCCACCCTAACAGCTCATCTCCCAATCTTTTCACCCTTTCTATCCAAGCATATTTGTGACTAGCTCCCAAATATATGCTACAGAGCTCACTCGTTTAATCAGGGAGAATAAAGCAATCTGATGCTGTGTCCATACTGCTCCAGGAAGGGAGCCGCTGCTTTCTCCCAGGCATCTCATTTAATGATTGTTCTTTCCAGAGCAGGTATTATTCACACTTTCACAGATGAGGAAACCAAATTTGAGAGAGGCCAAGTAACTCGTCCTGGTCAGACATTCAGGCTCTAGCTCCTTCTTCTTTGTACAAATTTTGTTGGGTGGTGGTAAGAACACTTAATACGAGATCTACCCTCTTAACAAAGCATACACTACATTATTGTACTGTGGGTACAATGTTGTGTAGCAGATCTCTAGAATTTACTTGGCTTACTCAGTTGAAACTCTGCGCCTGCTGATCAGTAACTTACCATTGCCTAAACAAGAAACAGGGCCCTGAAGCCCTCTAGCTGTATTTATACTGGTACAGTACAATAGAACTTTTTAGCTTCAATAGAATTGATTGAAAACTGTTGAAACAAAAAGAACCATTTTGTCCACTGCTCATTCCAGGGAGGTCTAGGGGAGGCACAGGCTTTCCTTATCAGATGAGATTTTCTCTATGGCCCCTGCCCTTCCTATGCATCCTCACTGGACAAAAACCTGCACTCACCACCATGGGGACACACTGAGCAACTGGCCTCTGCTCCAAGTCCCTGACAGGCTATGCCAATGCCCAGCTGTTTGCTCCAAGCTGAGCTTTCAGTCAAGGTGCAAGCAGGGACACTCCGGGTCTTATTATTATAAGCCGAAGCCCTAGGCTTCACCCTCTATTCTGGCTTCTGCTCAACAGAGCAGTTGGAGAAGTGGTACCTCGAGGGCTCCCTGACTATTTTTATGTGGCCATCTGCCCTCCAGACCAGGCTTGGCATGCAGCAATAGGCCTGAGGAATGCCACAGCAGGTGGGTGACGCCCAGACAGCTGAGGACACCCAGCCCTGCTCCTGACTGTTCTAGGGACGCTGGAAATGTGGCAGGAGGAGACCAAGGGGAAAAAAAGAAGCCTTTTACATATCATAGCTTCTGTACACCCTTGATTCCTTTTCTATTTCTAGAATGAGCTGAGGCCAGCTCTACCCTGCCATTGCTGGAGTCTGGGTGGCAGGCTCAGGCAGGAAGCACACACAGTATGCTGGTCAGACTCATCGGCTAGCTGCTGATCTCAATCCATCAGAGGAGAGGGCATAGCAAATGGTCAGCAGAGAAAACACATCCAAAGGAAGCCTAGGGCTTCAGCTTGTATTAATCAGACCTGGAGGGCTCCTGCTGCCACCTTGACTGAAAGCTCAGCTTGGAGCAGTCAAGCAGCCAGGTCTTGGTCAGGGCCATCATCAGATTTGTGGTTAAAAGGACAGGCTTGCTTCATTCACAGCGTCCTGGGAGGGAGGAAGCATTGTAAAACATCAGTCTATGGAAACCCCTTTTCATGATAGAAAATTTTAAACATGAAAAAATTAGAGACAAGGATAATAAACCCATGTATCCATCATGTAGAAGTATTTTCTTAAACAAATGTTAGCAGTATACCTGTTTCCTAATAAAAGATTTTTTTTTTAAAGGGTGTGTTTTAGAATAGGGTGTGTAAGAGTTATAGTGCATGTTTTATTTGTCCTCAGGAAGAAATGAGAATATAAATGGGTCAGATATTTTGAAGGTAGTTTATTGAATTTCTGTCACACCTTTCTTTTTCTTTAGTAAAGGGCATTTACTTCCCAAGCATTGATGGCTGTCTGCCGCATGCAAAGCTCCCTTCCAGTCTCCGTGTTTGGATCTGCCAGCTCTTAGGATCCGAGAAGAGGTAGGTCAAGGAGGCCAGAACCCTGGGCTGGCACTACTGGGACTTTGAGAAAAGCACTTAAATTCTAGATTCTAGGCTTCCTCTTACGTAGAGTAATCATGATAGTGTTGACCTTAACTGTAACTGTATTGTTCTGAAAACCAAATACAACTATCTTGAAATCATAGAAGTATTTTGTAATGATAAAAATATTCAAAACTTTAAAGGAGTTATTTGGAACATGCCTGAACCAACAGGGGTTAGAAACTCTCTTGCGGGCCCCTAAAACTGCCCTCCCTCTAGATGGAGAGGTT
>NW_011889215.1:650201-668808 GCF_000151845.1 Pteropus vampyrus | reverse complement strand
ACTGCTCCAGGAAGGGAGCCGCTGCTTTCTCCCAGGCATCTCATTTAATGATTGTTCTTTCCAGAGCAGGTATTATTCACACTTTCACAGATGAGGAAACCAAATTTGAGAGAGGCCAAGTAACTCGTCCTGGTCAGACATTCAGGCTCTAGCTCCTTCTTCTTTGTACAAATTTTGTTGGGTGGTGGTAAGAACACTTAATACGAGATCTACCCTCTTAACAAAGCATACACTACATTATTGTACTGTGGGTACAATGTTGTGTAGCAGATCTCTAGAATTTACTTGGCTTACTCAGTTGAAACTCTGCGCCTGCTGATCAGTAACTTACCATTGCCTAAACAAGAAACAGGGCCCTGAAGCCCTCTAGCTGTATTTATACTGGTGCAGTACAATAGAACTTTTTAGCTTCAATAGAATTGATTGAAAACTGTTGAAACAAAAAGAACCATTTTGTCCACTGCTCATTCCAGGGAGGTCTAGGGGAGGCACAGGCTTTCCTTATCAGATGAGATTTTCTCTATGGCCCCTGCCCTTCCTATGCATCCTCACTGGACAAAAACCTGCACTCACCACCATGGGGACACACTGAGCAACTGGCCTCTGCTCCAAGTCCCTGACAGGCTATGCCAATGCCCAGCTGTTTGCTCCAAGCTGAGCTTTCAGTCAAGGTGCAAGCAGGGACACTCCGGGTCTTATTATTATAAGCCGAAGCCCTAGGCTTCACCCTCTATTCTGGCTTCTGCTCAACAGAGCAGTTGGAGAAGTGGTACCTCGAGGGCTCCCTGACTATTTTTATGTGGCCATCTGCCCTCCAGACCAGGCTTGGCATGCAGCAATAGGCCTGAGGAATGCCACAGCAGGTGGGTGACGCCCAGACAGCTGAGGACACCCAGCCCTGCTCCTGACTGTTCTAGGGACGCTGGAAATGTGGCAGGAGGAGACCAAGGGGAAAAAAAGAAGCCTTTTACATATCATAGCTTCTGTACACCCTTGATTCCTTTTCTATTTCTAGAATGAGCTGAGGCCAGCTCTACCCTGCCATTGCTGGAGTCTGGGTGGCAGGCTCAGGCAGGAAGCACACACAGTATGCTGGTCAGACTCATCGGCTAGCTGCTGATCTCAATCCATCAGAGGAGAGGGCATAGCAAATGGTCAGCAGAGAAAACACATCCAAAGGAAGCCTAGGGCTTCAGCTTGTATTAATCAGACCTGGAGGGCTCCTGCTGCCACCTTGACTGAAAGCTCAGCTTGGAGCAGTCAAGCAGCCAGGTCTTGGTCAGGGCCATCATCAGATTTGTGGTTAAAAGGACAGGCTTGCTTCATTCACAGCGTCCTGGGAGGGAGGAAGCATTGTAAAACATCAGTCTATGGAAACCCCTTTTCATGATAGAAAATTTTAAACATGAAAAAATTAGAGACAAGGATAATAAACCCATGTATCCATCATGTAGAAGTATTTTCTTAAACAAATGTTAGCAGTATACCTGTTTCCTAATAAAAGATTTTTTTTTTAAAGGGTGTGTTTTAGAATAGGGTGTGTAAGAGTTATAGTGCATGTTTTATTTGTCCTCAGGAAGAAATGAGAATATAAATGGGTCAGATATTTTGAAGGTAGTTTATTGAATTTCTGTCACACCTTTCTTTTTCTTTAGTAAAGGGCATTTACTTCCCAAGCATTGATGGCTGTCTGCCGCATGCAAAGCTCCCTTCCAGTCTCCGTGTTTGGATCTGCCAGCTCTTAGGATCCGAGAAGAGGTAGGTCAAGGAGGCCAGAACCCTGGGCTGGCACTACTGGGACTTTGAGAAAAGCACTTAAATTCTAGATTCTAGGCTTCCTCTTACGTAGAGTAATCATGATAGCGTTGACCTTAACTGTAACTGTATTGTTCTGAAAACCAAATACAACTATCTTGAAATCATAGAAGTATTTTGTAATGATAAAAATATTCAAAACTTTAAAGGAGTTATTTGGAACATGCCTGAACCAACAGGGGTTAGAAACTCTCTTGCGGGCCCCTAAAACTGCCCTCCCTCTAGATGGAGAGGTTCGAACCTCTAGACGGAGAGGTTCGAAAACTGAACCTGTGGGCAAGGGTTCTGGATGCAAACGGCGGTCAACCAGTTAGATGCTCTTGGGCCTGGTTAGGAAGCCGGACTCTCCCTCTCTCTTCCTGCCACCCAGTGGGACTTCAGAGTGCTAAAGGCGCTGCCTCAGTAGCCCGCCTCAGACCCAATGGCAACCCTTCTCATGACCATGAACACCTCATTCCCTGGGCGAAACACTTTTATGCTTGAACTGTGTAGAATGATTGTTCTTCCTTATGTGAATCCTGCCTGAAACGGGCAACTTCGAGAATGAAAGAAGGGCTGCAGTCACAGGGCAGTCGCTGGAGCCGAAAGGGCCCTGACTCTGCTGGACCTTACTTCTTTCTCCTGTTTCTGCTTGGTTTGGTCACTGTGTTTGTCTCTTAGGCTTTTTATGTGGCAGGAGCCATGGATGCTGCTTGGACCAGCCTGGGTCACGTGGCACATGGGCAGTTTTACATTTGGTAGCTCTACCAAATATTATAGAGTTGGGTACCCAGCTGCCCTTTGAAGAAGGGTGTTTGTTTCACCAAAAGAATGGGAAGGGATGTTTTGCAGAGAGAAGCAACACATGACACAGAAACTTATAACCAAGACAACCAAGACGAGCTCTGGACTCTGGCATCTGGGGGCTACATTTGCTGTTGCTGAATGATCCTTCACAACCACCCACCCAAAAACGCAGTAGCTTAAAAGACAGCTATTTTTTTCTTGTTCCTCTGGCTGCTGCCTGGTTGGTGGCTCTGCTTGGGGCTGCATGCCATCCGCGTGTGACTCCAGGCTGCATGGCAGGTTCAGACCTGCTCCACATGTCTCACTTTGGAGGCCTGCTGAAAGGTCAGCGGTTACTTGGACATGTTCTTGTCATGACAATCATGAGAGTGCCCAAGGCCAGGCCAGGCATGCACACTGAAGGTTCAGCTCAGGTTTTATCTGCAAATACACCAAGCCTGCCATGACTGGGCTCCAGTGACTTAGACATCTTGAAATTTTCCAAAACTTTGGCTGACTATTCTAAACATTATATTGGCCCTTCTATACAAAATCCAATGGGATTTTCAAATAAATATTTCCTGTTCAAGCCATTTTTCGTGAGCACCATAAATAAAGCTGCTATATGTCAAATGTCTTTCCAGCTTCATGAAAGGAAAAAACCTATAAAACTATCTTCAACCAAGAACACAAATCTTGCATTTTAAGTAAAAGATGAACACTTTGATGTGAAATTTTATGTGAAAGAGTTGAAGCTTCCTTGATACTAATTCAACTTTTACTGTCTTGATTTTTAAGTTTCTCAAAAAGTTGTTTTCTCATTGAAAAAGAAATACTTAGAAGAAGCAGAACCAAACCATTAATCAAAATTGTTGTATCTCCAACTCATGAAAACCAAGTCAAGAAAGCATTTCATTGGTATATCATGTTCCATATGAATATTTTCTTGAAGTTCTATTAAATACCTTCTGTCTGAAAATGCTTGACTTTAAAACACTTTTTATTATGAGAAACATTAAACATATCAAAAGTAGAGAAAATAGCATAATGAACCCCTATGTGCCCATTGCCCGGCTTTGACAATGATCAATTCATGAGTAATCTTGTTTCATCTATATTCTCAAGTGCTTTCCACCACAGTTCAAAGCATCTTGAAGCATATCCCAGATATAATTTATTTTGTGTATAAATATTTCAGTTTGTAGATCTAAAAGATAGGGAGTCCTTTTGGAAACATAACCATTATCATACCTAAAAGTTAATTTTTAAATATTATGTTTATTTATTTTAACCATTTAATAGACAATCCTAAGAACTTTCATGTCTTCTAATGTTAAGAAAATCAGAAAAAATGCACTTGATACTGCTTTTTTTGGTTTAAATTTTAATTAGTTTCAAGTATACAGTACATTGGTTAGACATCTATATAGTAAAATGATCCCCCCAATTGCTCACTCCCTCCCCTGACCCTCCACCTAGCCAATGCATTCATGCTAATTGCATTTCTTATACCGTGCTTCCCATCCCCGTGACCATCAATCAGCTACTAATTTGTACTTCTTTAACCCTTCACCCCATTCTCTGCCCCCCAAACCACCCTCCCCTGTCCATCACCAAATTGTCCACTATATTTGTGAGTCTGTTTTTGATTAGTTTGTTCTTTTAATTCCTTAAATTCCGTATATAAGTGGAATTATATAGTGTTTATCTTTCTCTGTCTGATTTAAATACCTTCTAGGTTCATCAAAGCAATATCTTTTCCCACCTCCTTCTTTTTCATATGTAGGGGTCTTGTTTTCTTATCCTTTTAGCCACTCTATCCCTTGGTTGGAGCAGTTAATTCTTTTCCATTTAAGGTACTTATTGATAGGAATGTAGTTGTTACCATTCTTTATTCCTGTTTTTGATATATGTTTTTTCTTCTTAAAGAAGTCCCTCCAACATTTCCTGTAATTCTGGCTTGGTGGTAATAAATTCTTTTAGTTTATTTTTGTCTGGGAAGCTCTTTATCTGTCCTTCAACTCTAAATGATAGCTTTGCTGGATAAATTATTCTTGGTTGTAGATCTTGGGTCTTCATTCTTTCAAATATTTTTTGCCAAGCCCTTCTATCCTGCATAGTCTCTCTTAAGAAATCAGCTGCGAGTCATATGGGTGTTCCCTTATATGTAATTATTTGTTTTTCTCTTGCTGCTTTTAGAATTTTTTATTTGTATTTAACCTTTGGCATTTTAATTATGATGTGTCTTGGTGTGGGCCTCTTTGGATCCCTGAATTTTGGAATCTTCTGAGCTTCCTGGGGTTTTATGTCCATTTCCTTCACCAGGTTAGGAAAGTTTTCCATCATTATTTCTTCAAACAGCTGTTCAATATCTTGGTTTTCTTCAGTTATACCAATTGGAAAAATATTTGGAGCCTTAATAGTGTCCCATATCCTCCTTAAATCATCTTTATAGTATTGGCCTCTTTTTTCTTGCCATTCTGTTTGAGTGCCATGATTGGCTTTCCTGTCCTCTAGATAGGGCATGTGATCTTCTTTATTCACTTTGTTTGTTCCTTTATTTATTCCATTTAATAAACTTCTCATCTCAGATAATGTGTTCTCCATTTCAGGCTGGTTCCCTCTTATAATCTCCATCTCCATTTTTATCTCTTTGTTGGAGTGCTCTACATTTCCCAAAAGTTCATTGAGCATCTTTATAACCAGCGTTTTGAACTCTGCATCTGTTAGGTTACTTGACTCCATTATATCTGGATCTCTGTTCTGTTTTCTCATATGGTTTCTGCTTCTTTGTCTTTCTATTTTGGCTGCTTTTCCGTGTCAGTTTCTATGGACTAAGCAAAATTCCTAAGTCTTTTGATCTTATTATTGTGGATTTGTGAAGTAGGTGTCCAGTGGCACAGTCCTGAGAGGGGTTCAGCTGTAGGCCAAATTTAGCCCAAGCCTCTGCCCCTCTGGGGCCACCTGTCAAGATTCAGCCAGCAATCTACAGATGCTGTTTTTTATATTCGCCTCAAAGGCCACACCAGAAACCAAGGCCAGCTGCCTCCAGTGTGAATCTAGACTGCTCAGCAAGGAGCATCTGACTCGATACACCTGGATATGGCTTGAGTGGGGCTCGGGTTGGGGAAGGCAGGATTTCAGAGAATCCTCTGGGCAGAGTGACCTCTGTTATCCAGCTTGATGACGTCAAGGCTATGGCAGCGCTGATTCCATGCACTGGAGCAGGGAGGTCTCAACAAAGAACAATGGATACCACTGGCGCTTTTGTACAGAGCAAGTCTCACCTCGGCCTTCACTCTGACAATGTCTCCCTGTAAGTCCCTGGTTCCCCCTGCGTGCAGCCAAATCGGCACTGGTACTCAGAGCAAGCAGGTCCATCACTGCGAAAATCCACTTGTAGACACAGCCCCTTTAAGAGGCATCTGCTGCTGCCGCTGCCACAGCCTCCATCTCACTCAGCTGCTTGGAACCGGGCAGCCCTGCATCCTGGCCCCATCCTACCTTCTGCTGTCGCAAGGTGATTTCTTGGATTTCTCCCTAGTTGTATGGCTTGTTCATCTAGATCCCAGGCGATTTTTCCTTGCTGCTGCTCCTTGTTTCTGTCACAACTTTGATTTGGTCGCCAGAGGGATGAACAGAGCCCCTATCATCTATGCCATTTTTTTCTCCTCCTCTTTCTTTCTTTTTAAAAAATTACTACCTCTATAGGTAAGGGATCTGTTGGCCAAGAAGGGAAATTTACAAATCTGAGCCATTTGTAATTGAATAGATCTTAAAACTTTAAAAAATGTACTCATAGAGAAGACCTGAACTTTTGGGCAGGACAGACCCAAGGCAGTGGCTTTGCGGAGGTGTTCTCCTCCTGCAGCCCCATTTCCAGGACATATAGCCTAAGTGAGCCCTAAGAAGGTCAGTGCTCCTACCCAAACACAGAAGGACCACAGATTCCAAGCTGGGTTTGCTTTCTGTGCTGCCAGGATTCCTAAGATAAAAAATATAAAGACCTGAAGGGAGTTTTTCCTGTCCAAAGATGAAAAATAGTACCACTACCATTTTTCAGGAGGAGCTTGAGGAAATACAAGAAGCATTTAATAAAATAGATATTGACAACAGTGAGTATGTCAGTGGCTATGAATTTGAGGACCTGTTTAAGGAAGCAAAGCTTCCTCTGCCTGGCTACAGAGTGTTTGAGATCATGGAGAAAATTCTAGCAGTTGCTGACAACAACAAAGATGACAAAATCAGTTTCAAAGAGTTTGTGTCACTAATGCAAGAGTGAAAAAGCAAAGGCATCAGCAAAACATTCCAAAAACTAATCAACAAGAGGAAAGAGATTACTGTTATTGGAGGAACTTCATCTATTTCTAGTGAGGGCACACAGCATTCTTATTCAGAGGAAGAAAAAGTGGCTTTTGTTAACTGGATAAACCCTGAAGAATGACCCTGACTATAAGCATCTTATAGCCATGAATACCAGTGATGGCAGTCTTTTCAATTCCCTTGCAGATGGCATTCTTCTTTGCAAAATGATCAACTTATCTAAACCAGATACAACTGGTGAAAGAGCCATTAATAAGAAAAAGCTCACCCCTCCACTATTTCTAAAAATTTAAACATAGTCTTGAATTCTGCTGTGGTTGTACAGTGGTCAACACTGGTGCACAGGATCTCAAAGAAGGAAAATGTTGCTTGGTCTTGGGACTTCTCTGGCAGATCATCAAAGTTGGTCTGTCTGCTAATATTGAGATTTCCTGAAATGAAGCTCTGATTGCATGCTAAATGAATTTGAGGAACTAGAAGAGCTGATGAAGCTTTCTCCAGAGGAATTACTGCTGTGATGGGTGAACTACCATTTGACCAATGCAGGATGGCACACCATCAACAACTTCAGCTACGACGTTAAGTATTCAAGAGCTTATTTTAATTTGCTTAATTAGTTTGCACCTAAAGGTAACTGGGATGATGAGCCTGCCATTGCCATTGACCTTTCAGGATTTAATGAGGTAAATGACCTGAAGTGTGCTAGATTCTTTCTTCAAGAAGCAGATATACTGGGTTGCAGAGAGTTTGTTACTCCTGCAGGTGAGGTTTCAGGTAATCTGTTTAATACACACGCATGCCTACGCAGGCCTGATAATAATGACATTAATATAAATTTATGGGAAGGAGAGAGCAAGAAAGAAAGAACTGGATGAATTTGGGGGGGGTGTCAATCCATACATTAATCATTTGTACAGTAATCTTGCAGATGGCTTAGTGATTTTTCAGCTCTATGAAATGATCTGCATGCCAGACAACTGAAGCCATGTTGTCAAACTTCCTTTGCACTTGGAGGGAACATGAAGAAGATCGAGAACTGTAACTATGCAGGAGAACTTGAGAAGAATAGGGCCAAATTCTCCTTGGTTGGCATTGCTGGACAGGACCTAAATGAAGAGAATTCAACACTTACTCTGGCATTTGTGTGGCAGGTGATGAGAAGGTACACATTGAATGTGTTATCAGGTCTTGAAGAAAGTGAAAAAGTAAATGATAAAGTTATTATTAAATGAGTCAATCAGACTTTTAAAAGTGCACACAAAAATACTTCTATTTCCAGCTTCATGGACAAATCTATTAGCACTATTTTACCTGCCCTAGATTTATTTAATAGGTGCCACTCCACCAAATGAAGTTCATCAAGAAATGCGCAAAAGAGAAGATCTTTCCGATGAAGATAAGCTGAACAATGCTAAATATTGCCATGTTGCTCAAAAGATTGGTGCCTGGATATTTGCCTTACCTGATGAACTTGTAAAAGTGAAATAAAAAATGGATATGATGGTGTTCACATGCTTAGTGAGAAAAGGACTGAACAGAACAAAATAAACATTTAATGTGATTTTCTACCACATTAAACACATTGAATGCCTCACAGTTTACAGAATTCTGAAATGTAGTGGGTATAAAATCAGAGATTATTTGTATGCTCAAAAGAGTTGTATAATTCACTTACTAGTAGATACTGATAATGGAATATGTTCATCAAACTGATATTTCATGATTAAATTATTTTCATTTCCTGAAATTCTCATTAAAATAAGACTAATTCATTCTCTTGCATAGTTCAAAAGAGATCAGTTCAAAACTTTTTTTGCAGGTCCTGCTGTGAAATGTTTTGATGTGTGTGTGTGTGTGTGTGTGTGTGTGCGCGCGCGTGTGTTAATTTTGATCATAAATGTATTCAGTCATAATCCAGTTTAATCTCTTTGTTTTTTTTCCTCCAACTATGTGAAGTGGTCTAAAACTTTAACTTTTTTGTAAATTTCTATATTGTCTAAAAATTTTAAGTGACAAGTATTATCCTATTAACGTTAACATTTATATATATATTAAACTAAATCTCAAAGAAACCCCAAAATTCATTCTCTTATATAAGAAGCCAGAGTTTTTTATAGAAAACTTAATTTTAACTGCATAGATATTTTACATATGCTAGTTTGGCAATACAGCCTTAACTATGACAGGCAGCATATATATATGTTGGTAGGACATTATTAGAGAAATATATATGTGTATATACTTTCTTAAATGGTATGTATAATTGGTCAGTCAGCCAGCCATTAACCATTTATTGTGCCCCCGCTGTGTATACTTTTCAGTTTATAGATATCTTGGATGTGCATACAGTTATTTTTTGCCTGACTTCTTCCAAATATTCACAACCAAATGTTGGCAAAAGGATCTCTCAGTACACTATAATGTTAACTTCATATTACAGATGCTAATTTTGATCTGTACTGAAGCCCTAAATAATTTAGAACATGCCCATCGAATATCTTTAGTAGAAAATAACACAAAACCTATTCAACATAGAATATTTTTACATGTTTTTTTTCCACAGCCTCCTACAGGTTAGCAGTGTTTGGTTAATGCTTGTGTTACTTGGGAATAGCTAAGCCTGAGAGCTATTTTTGTCCAAGGTTTTAGCAGTGGACAGATTCTGCTAACAATTGAACTCAGAAATCTACTTCCTCCATCTTCCACTGTTAGTGCCAGTGAGCAAAACTGCTGTGCAAAAATTTGCTGTCACTTTATGTCAGTGTAATGAGTAGTCTAAATCCCCCTTCTACCATTGATTAAAATATACATATTAGTAAGAGTGAGACTGCTCATGTGTTTAGAATAGACTTTTTTTAACTGAAATTATCAACAGGTGGAACTATACAATATATTCTTCTACAAAAGAAATTTCCTTTCCTTTTATATTTTGGTGGTTGTTTTCTTATATGAAGATTAAAATTTGTTCTTGCTCTTTTTTGAGATTATTTAAATCATGTTTCCTGTTTTAATTTTTTTCACCATTATTTTTACTAAGCTATCTGTGTATGCAAAAATTTTTTTTAAATGTGCTCATATTCTTTGTGAAGTTTCTCCCTTACAACGAACCTGAGATCCGATCTAGAGTGAGCAGATATTTTATTCTGTTAAATAGATTTCAAAATGCTGCACTGGGAGGCCATGCCCTGCCTAAGACAGATCTGGAAGTTGATCGCCAGGCAGAGGGGAGGATGAGAGTGTTTTGATGTAGGTCCTCACACTGCCATTTCCTCAAAAGCCAAGTGTCTCTCAGTGGACATCTAATTCTCGCTCTGAGAACTTTTATGTTGTATTTTAATTTAGATGATTACATGTCGTGTGTGTGTGTGTGTGTGTGTGTATTTCAGTCCTATGTATTTTTGTACTTAATGCTACTAAGAAAAGAGCAGAGGTGGACTTCCTTTCTTCATTTATTTATTCCATTAATCAACAAACATTTGTTGAGTACTTTTTATGTGAAGACGCTAGATGCTGGCGGATGATGGGATAATGTCAAGTGAAGGTGGCCATATGACAAAAAGTTTTGCAGGAGCCTGAAAAATCAAAGTGGTAGAATTGAGCTCTCATACAGTAGGTCACAGTCTCACTTCAAGAGACAATTTAATTTATTTAACTACACCATTAAATTAATGTTGTTAATGCATTGTGTTTTTTCAGTTTTGTTTATATTTATTATGTAAGTTTTAAAAATAGTCGTATAGAAGCTATCAGCAGGCCAGGGAGGACCCGGTTCTGAGCAGTGGTGGCATGAAGACTCCATGCAGGAGGGGCAGGGAAGATTCAGTATGACCTTCACAGATTGACCTCCAAAGGTCACAGCCAGTGGGCATCTTGGGGAAGGCCTTGGGTGGGACACGATCCCTGATGGTCAGGGTACGTCCCCCAGTGCCCTGGCATATTAGTCCATAGAACGCCGTGAGGTGGGGGAGAACACTCAGTGGAATGGAGGCTGGAATAAAAAGCAATGTACTGACAATCAGATTTGAAAAGCCACATTTCTTTAAATGTTGTGTATATTTTACCACACACTCACACACATAGCCACACACAAATATGGAACTCAAGTCCACTTGAGTTTGTAGACTACAACGTAAACCTGCTCTAAGAGTTTGGGGCAGTTGGGCAGCTGGAAGCTATGTGCAGCATGTTTTGAGCTTGGCCCCTCTCTGAGGCTTTAGCAAAGGAGTCCTCTTGGGGCTGTGCTTTTCTCAGGATGTGACAAAGAGCAATTCCCCTAAATGAGCCAGGTGTTTGTAATCATTTGTGTGAGATGGTCCCAACTCCTTTATAGAAACTGAGATAATTGCAACAAGGAATAGGAGTCTTGAAAGAAAAAGGTGACAGAGAGGAGTGCCCAAAGTTTTCTTTACATATGATTTATTTATCACAGAGGAATGGGAGCAGTAGATAGGAGGCCCCCCTTGAGTGAGAATAGCACTCCTCAGATTTGGAGGCAGAGCATCGTCTGTGGCTCGACCCTGGGCTGTGAGCAAGCTGGGCCCAGTTTCCTGGAGAAAGGCCATATTCCCACAGGTCTAGGGCACTGAAGGAAAGCAACACCATGTCCCCAGGTGGACCAGGCGCAGGCAGCGCCAGGCCATAGCTCTCCCTGTGAGCGGGGCAGCTCAGAAGGGTGTACATGTCTGCCTTACAACTCTGTGTAGGAAGAAAAGCATATAGATGCTGCGCCAAGTGAGGAAAAAGAGAACTTCCCCTTGAGGAAATGGATCCCAGTTTTAGGATCCTCATCTGACAGAGCTTATAGCAGTGTCCCTGACTTGGGGCCCAGGGGCAAACCAGGTAACAGACGCCTTCTCCAGAGCTGGGCAGAAGAAGAGTAGAATTGTGAACTGAAAAGTACCAGGCTGACAAAAGGAGCTCTATTTACATTTTTTAAACCTGTGCCAAGAAAACCTGTCTGAGAATGGAATTCCTGAACCACCTCGTTTCGATGCTGATTTTATAGATGAAGGAAGGGACGTGCGGCAGGAAAGTCTGTTCACAGCAGGATGATTTTAATCGATCTGTCTTTGGCCATGAGGTAATGGCTTTATAATATTTCATTCTAACACCCTCAGTTCATGCCAGGCCTGTACTCTGTCCCCTGCTCACAGCAGAAAGTGTACCTTGAATCTTGGGGTGTGGAGTTAGCAGTGTATGTGCTGCTCAGAAAGGGGGGCACACTAATAAACATCAAGATGCACACTCACATGAAAGGATCATGAGTGCTGAACTCATAGGAGCAATTTCCTGTTTTTCTGAGTTACGATTCTAGAAGTAAATGAATTGGAGCTGTGGAACTTGGCCCCATCGAAGGTACACAGAAAGATCCTGAGCCCTTGAAAGGGACACATGACACTGGAGCAGACTTAATGAATGACTTAGTTATTGGTGACACCCAAAGCCCTGGAGCACCTTCTCGCAGTCCTTGCTTGCTGTAGTCTGCCGTGCAGCAGGCAGCGCTGCAGTTTAAGCCAGCCCTGTAGCTTCTGCCAACAGCTAGACCACGCCTTTCTCTGAGCTAGTAGGCTAAATGTAGGTTGAAGGAAGACTAAGATTAGAACAAGAAAGTGTCACCTTTGGAATGCACTTTACCTAATCTGGATCAGAGAGGGAGTAGCACCTGTCGAGATGTTTCCTATAAACAGAGCAAGTTTAAATTCTGCTAGTTTTCTCCCATCAACAGTCTCACGAAGGGCTCTCCAAAGCCTTTGATGTCAGCAGACACAGGCTTCACAGCCCCCTCTCCACTGGCCTTGTGCATTAGCACCCAGAGCCCCATACACCTTCCAGAGGGTTCTGGAGAGGCCTCTTCCTCCTGGGCTGTCCCAATAAGTCACAGGATTGGGGAAAGGTCTCGGCTAGTTCAGAAACACTCAAATTCTAAATAGTTCTTCTTTTGAATTAAGCCCCTTTCCACAACGAGATGGCATTTCCATGTCCTCCTTTTGCTTAATCCTCCCCTTGAAGCAGGCACGGGCGCCCTCTGGATAGCGTGAGGAAAAGGACCCACGAGTGAGAGCAGCGCTGAGTCAATGGCATCAGGCACTTCAGTGAAAATTCCTTTTTTGGAAGCCAAGCAGTCACTTTCCAAGACTGCTGAATCCTTGGGAAGTGACGTAAGCCCACAGTCAGGGAGAGGCAGGAGAGCACTCCTAGGAAGGTGCCCCTGAGTTCCCGCCTGAGACGCAAGCAGCTTCTGGGGAACTGTGCCTTAGCTGAACTTCACCAGCTGCCAGTGGTGGGAAGGGCTCTTGGTGGAACTCCTTATATAGCAAACAATTTACAAAGGAGGCGCTTACACACAGCACAGGGATTGCATTTGAGCAGTCTGTGAAACTCCCTGTACCAACAGTGGCATATCATTATAGGAGGAGAGCAAAAACAGATGCATTTTCCACTACAACACATTTTTTTTCACTATGTTAGCAGAAGAGGCTGGGTTTTGAGCAATGCTGCAGAGGTTCCTTTACTGTTGCCTCTCCTGCCTGCAGGTTGCCAGTTCCTGGCCCCTTCTCTAAGTAGGTAGCTCAGACACTGCGAACCCAGGACTGGAGCAGATGCTGGTCACAATGACTGCAGAGGGAGACTCCGGACTGTGTTTCTGAAGGGAAGAACATCTAGGCTCCCCAGGGAAGATCTGACAATGGGCATGATCGCAGGAATGGTGAAAGTGCAGGAGACCCTTGCTGCTGGGGTTTCTAGACAGCCTGCAGCATCTTTTCATTGTGCTTGAGCTATCAGCCAGGAAAGGAGGAAGCTACGTGCAACAAAATTTCTTCATAGGAAACTCAGAAATCTGAATAGATTTGTCTCCTAGCACCTGTTACCCTTATTCTAATAACAGCACTCCCATTTCCTTGGGGAGCCACGTCTCCCCATCCGACCCATATGGTTGGGGCTAGCCTTTCTTGTCATGTAGCCCTGAATGTCACACCAGTTTTGGTGACTATGTGAGGGGCCCGTTTCAGAGTGTTCTGCTGGGAGAGAGCCCAGGACTTTGGTCTGTGGGGTTGACATTCTTGCTTCCATGTAAGGAGGGCCTGCCGGAAGATGATGCCAACTCAGAGAAAAACAGGACCAGGAGTTGGAAAGATAGATTCCTGGACACTTTCTTTGAGTGCCTGTATCTGCTGTGCCTTCAGTTAGAGCCACTACTGCTGTTCTTGGCTGCCTCTTAGCTTATGGCAGCCTGGGTCAGAGTTCTGTCACTTGTAACCAAGGGTCTCGAGTGAGAACACAGGCAACAATTAGGAAGTGAAGACATGATCCACTAGTATTAATGTATCAGGTCTAGGTTTCAAGCAGTTTTTTTTGTTTTGTTGTTATTGTTGTTATTTGTTTTGTTTTGTTTTGTTTTGTTTTGTTTTAAGAAAAAGGTTGAAAATGCTGCTTGGAGACCTTCCATCAGTTTTTGGGTCCCCTTGGAGCTCATTTGGGACTTACACATTAAAAAAAACAACCCATAGTCACATTTAACAGCTCCTTAATTCTGCTGTACCACATACTAGTAAAGACTTAAAAGTGATTATATCTGTTAGCAGAAGATTTCTGGCTGAGTTTTGCTTCTCTATGAAAGGTTTTATTTATTTTTTTGGAAGATGAAAGAGACACCAGAAATTATTACACATATCAAAAGTAACTCCTGTGATCGATTTATTTCAAGAGGTGAGGAGCCAAAAGGGCCTAATGTATGTGCATGTTGCTCCTTAGCCACCCAAGACATTCCTGCTCTTGGGCCCCTACATGTCTCTTTCCCTCAGGGCCTCTTGCTGCACAGACCTCATGTTGTGTGCCATCAAGCCCCTTTCTTTTCACCCCAGTGTCACTCCTGAGCAGAAGTGATGGACAGCCTACAAGTGCATGTGTATATTGTGCGTAAAGGAACGTAAGCATCTTGAAAATTTGTCATTTGAGAGGGAACGAATGGGTCAAAGCCGGCTGAGCCCCTCAAAGTGCAACTCTATCCAATCTTGAATTTCTGCCTGGAGTGTAGCCTGGGAGAAGACTGTCCTTCTGTGTCATCTAGCACTCGGAGCATGTTCTTGCCTGTGTAGATGAGAAACTGTCCGGTCACTTGGGCAGCATGGGACAGGAACCGTAGCAGGCTCCTGCAACAGAGGGGACAAAGGCATGCATCAGGCTTGGAGTTCTGGGCCAGTAAGGAACAGAGGGCACGAGAAATCTTCACAACCTTCCCCCCGCCCCACCAAATATGTGCTCAGAGCAGGCCATGCTTACATCCCCTGATCCCCACTGGGCTCTCTAACACAGATGCTGACTGGTGAGGTCTGCGTCAGAGCAGGGACTCTGCATTTCTGGTGAGCTCCCAGGTGACACTGATGCCACTGACCGGGACTACCCTTCCACTAGCCACTTCCCAATGTGGCCTGTTGCTCAGCAACTAGAAAGTGCCGAGTCGGCAGACTGTTCTCCTGAGTGTACACACTATGTCCTATCCTTCAGCCACTTGCTTATTCTGGTGCCTTGAGTGTGTGGGGCTTGTTACTGAAATCAGTCAAATCAGGCGTGAAAGGAGAAGTCAGGCTGAAGAAACGTCTTACAAAAACTGAAATCGTAACCCTATGACCAGTTAGCTTAAGGGGCTGGGACATCCCAACTTGACTCTATTGTGGCATCTACATCCTAAGGTTGAGTCTGGCAATTGTGTTATTTCAGACTAAGAAAGTGACTCTAACTAAAAATCTTATTCCCTACTAAGTCCAAAGCTAAAGGGTTTTGTTTCAGTTTTAAAGGTTGTCACTTCATAAGAAACCCAGCCCCAGCACTGGTTGGGACAGCCCTCTGCTCCTGGCATCCCAGAAAGGACACTTGGTAGGCAATGGCTTTGATTTGGGAATCTTTGTGACTTCTGTGGCTATTTGAGAGTCAATATTTCAACACTAGGACAATAACAGTTGTCTAGGAGTCAGCTGCTGATGATTCTAAGTAGGAAATGGAGGCCACACAGAAGCTACAGCCAAGCTGACCTAGTGTTGGGGCCTGGAGACCCATTAGAGGAGAGCAGCCTCATTTCCAAAGCCTTTTCCCTCCTGGTGCTGTGCTCTAGGAAGATCAGAGCAGGCTCCTGGGACAGAAGAGAGAATGAGCCAGTGCCCTGAGGGAAGTAGGCAGGCCGCTGCCCAGAGGGGCTATGCAGAGAGCACTGGAGTCAGCAGTTGCAATCTTTTTAGACCAGCTTCAAGACCTTCTGACACTGTCAGTCTCTCCTTCCATCCATCCCTCCACAGAGAATTAGTGCTGTAGAGGATCAATGGCAAATTAACTGGAGGGCTAGATACAGGTGTATTTGGAGCCTTTGTAATGATGAAGAACTTTGAAGCAACCTTCTCCTTTAAAAGATGCTGAAATCAAGCCTCAGAGAAATTAAGTAACCTGTTAAAGGTCACACAGCTCGTTGCTCAGAGGCAAGGCTGGGAGAGACTGCAGGTATCTCTCTCAGTCCAGGGTTCGGTTGCAGGGTGTCCATCCTGGTTATACACATAGAGTGTTTCTGGTGAACATACAGAATCTGTTCATACAGGTTGGGGTATGCATTAGGGATCTGTCTTCTATAGGCTTCCCTGTAATGCTGTGCAGCCAGCCCAGCCCCAGCCATGCTCCCATGCCACTTTACCACTAGCTTCAAGTTAGCAGTAATACAGAAATACATGCAAAATAGTACCTAGGTTTGGGTGGCTACTCTGTTCAAACCAAGTCAGAATCTCCACAGCTCTGGTTTTAATGTCACCGCTTAGAATTAAGGTTTAAAATTGCACAGCCCTAGTTTTTAAGAGAAATTTGGTTCTTTAAATTTATTAGATTTTTGTTTCCATTAAGTATTTAATGGTCTTTGGAGGGAAAAAAAGTATATTTTGGCTCAAGACTTTCTGTTTTCTGAAATATGTCTGGCATAAGAGTTAAACTTCTGTACAACAATGTGAATTAGAGTGAACAACTATGAGTCACATCAGGGCCTCCTCGAGGCTCAGGCCTGGGATTGCAGAGGAGCAAGCTGGGAACGGGCCACTAGACCATGCTGTGTGCAGTTACCAGACCCTAAAGTTGACCCCGAAGTCTGTTACCTCAGCAAGGCCTTGAGCCCTGTACACCGGAAGTCATAGGACACGGAGTACATCTCATACATGGTGGCCTTCACGTTGAGGCAGCCAATGACATCCTTGGGACTCAGCTTATACAAGTCGAAGGTGATTCTTGCTATTCCTGATTTCTTTGGCTGCTGGCGAGCGGGGATGCAGTTACTACCCTAGAAGAGTGACAGGAGGAGGAGACTTAAGAAGATCCTACCTATGACATACAAATCCTGTAATTCTGGTTTTATGCTAGTTTTGACTGTCGGTTTAAAATCCATTAGGGACTAAGCTGCTAATTATTAATGTTTTTAGCAGAGCAATATTCTTATACTGTTACCATGTCCAAACCCATAAGAAAGTATTCTTCCTTCATCTTCCTTGAGTTTAATGACTCAGCCTGACCGTGATTCAGCTTTGGGGCCTAGGTTTCAATACCCAGGGATCAATGAATGGCTGTGTTGTTGACACATGATATTGGGAGACACTCACCCTGGTCACTGAAGGCCACCATGGTTACTTGATTGACATGGACAGTCTCATGACTATGACATGGTCTGCTTAAAGAGAAGCCGGCAGCATTATTTCCATTTTATAAGAGGCTTCTGGGCAGAAAGTTTCAGAATCACATGGCTACAGTAAGGGGCAGTATGAGAACTTTCCCAGGGCTTCCTCTATTTTCTAGTAACTACCCTGGATGAAAGTTGACTTCTTGGAGACACCAAAGCTGTTTGATTACACTATCTACTCTCAGTGTACCTGAAACATCACAGACCCTTTAGGTTGGGAGAAGAAAGTCAAAGACCTTTCTTTATAAGTCTCCCAGTTTATAAACAGTTTATAATCTTCCCCACCAAAATCATTGAAGGGACAAGAAGAGAGCTGTCTCAGGGCACAAATACCAGGTCAGGGGATAATCTTCCTGTGGGTTTGCTCCAGGAAGGGATCTTGTGGCATTCAGGATTCAAATTTACATAAACCAATAGGATTACTAACTCTCAGGAACCTCTGGGGTTGGGAATAGTTGAGTTTACGAACATTAAATTCATAATGACAATGATATTTGAAGTTAAAACATAAATTCTCCTAAAAGTAACCAAACCCTAGAGTCACTCTTCTTTCTTCTCACATGAAACAGAGCCAAGAGAGATTCTGGTCGTTGCCTGTTGTTTAATGCACAAGAAGTCCTTGGCCTCTTTACTTTAGAGGGCATAAGCTCTCCATCATTTAGGGAACGTTGTTTTTAAAAATCAAAATTATAGAATCAAAAGAGATTTTCACATATAATCCTGCTACAACCCTTGTTTATCGCCCCATGTTCCTCTGCCATATGAAAAATTTATCTTACTTTCTCGAAATGTCTTCCTTAAGTCTTGGTCTTAAATCAGAATCAACATGCACTTACAAAGTTAATCCGTTGATGATCTAACACTGGAGTTCTATAATCTGCTGACTAAGGAAGAAGGAAAAGACTGTCTCAGCCCTCTTCCAGAAAGTGCTTTAAGAGCTACTTCCTCACAGGCTCTAAGGCATTTAGACTGAAGAAGGGAGACCTCTGGTGGCTATTTCTCAGC
>NW_011889215.1:622827-649641 GCF_000151845.1 Pteropus vampyrus | reverse complement strand
TTAAAACATAAATTCTCCTAAAAGTAACCAAACCCTAGAGTCACTCTTCTTTCTTCTCACATGAAACAGAGCCAAGAGAGATTCTGGTCGTTGCCCGTTGTTTAATGCACAAGAAGTCCTTGGCCTCTTTACTTTAGAGGGCATAAGCTCTCCATCATTTAGGAAACGTTGTTTTTAAAAATCAAAATTATAGAATCAAAAGGGATTTTCACATATAATCCTGCTACAACCCTTGTTTATCGCCCCATGTTCCTCTGCTATATGAAAAATTTATCTTACTTTCTCGAAATGTCTTCCTTAAATCTTGGTCTTAAATCAAAATCAACATGCACTTACAAAGTTAATCCGTTGATGATCTAACACTGGAGTTCTATAATCTGCTGACTAAGGAAGAAGGAAAAGACTGTCTCTGAGCCCTCTTCCAGAAAGTGCTTTAAGAGCTACTTCCTCACAGGCTCTAAGGCATTTAGACTGAAGAAGGGAGACCTCTGGTGGCTATTTCTCAGCAGGACATTCTCAAGTCAAATAAAATTGGCTTCACTGGTAAAAACACCTCCAAGTTGGGTAGGACCTATAATCAGCTGTGAGGTGCCTATTTCCTACCCAAAGGAAGATGGTTGAAAACTGGAAGACAAGAGAAGACTCCAATCCCAAATCACATGTTACTCAGGCAGCTACTAGACTGAAATGGCCATAGGCTCCTCCTTGAACCGTCACATAGCAGACTTATTTGTATCCATTGCACCCTATCACTACTCTAAACTTTAGCTGGGTATCCCAGCATCCACCCATTCTGGGGGCTTATACGTATCACATATTAACCAACTCCCCTTAGTAACTAAATGTCTCATATACAAAACAAACAAACAAACAAACAAACAAACAAACAAACAGAAAATAGCTTCCTGTCTGAATTAGTTTCCTGTGGCTGCTATAACAAATTATCACAAATTTAATGGCTTAAAACAACACCAATCTGTTCTCTCACAGGTCTGAAGGTTGGGAGTCCAAAATGAGACGGCAGGGCTGGTTCCTTATGGAGGCTGCAGCGGGGATTGGTTTCCTTGCCTTTTCTGGCTTCCAGAGCTGCTCGCATGCCTTGGCTTGTGGCCCTTCCTCACATTATTCCTTCTCTTTTTCTGCTTCTGGCCCTTACTCTGGCCCTTCTTCATCCCCCTTAAAAAGACTCTGTGCTTACCTGTCCCACTGGGTAATCCAGGATCATCTCCCTATCTATCTCAAGAGCTTTAACTTAATTACATCTGCCAAATCCTTTTTGTCATGTAAAGTAACACATTCACAGCTTCCAGGATTAGGACAAGGACATATTTGGGGGCCATTATTCTGCCCTCAAACAAGAAGCAGTACAGTCCAAGATTGTCTTTTAAAAGATTTATCTAATCGACCCCACGATCTTCCAATATACTAGCATAATCATTTATTTTAAAGATATACGTATACATAAATATGTATATTTAATTTTATGCTTTTTATACTGGTTTGTAGTTTTTCTTCTCTAGTTAGAAAATTCTGTTATGAAGTATTTGACATGTATAGAAGTGTACATATATGTAAAAATAAGGAATAATAAGATGATCGATATACCCATTCCACATAAAACAAAACATTATCACCCCTCTGTGTCTCTCCAAATTATGTTCCTCTACCTCCCAAGAGGAAACCATCTAAGTTGTGCATAATTCCCTTACTTTTTTAGCCATGTGTATCTTAAACATTATGTAGCTAATTTTATATATTTTTCAGTTATCTATAAATGGTTAAATGCTGAGGTTTTTAAGTGTGGTTTAGAGGCACCTGGGGGATCCTGAGACCCTTTCTGGGGATTGAGAAATCAAAACTATTTTTATAAGAAACACCAGGATGCAATTTGCCTTTTTGTTCTCATTCTCTCACAAGTAGTACATTTGGAAAATCTGCATAACTCAGTGAACCAATATTTTCTAAAGGATCAATGCACGATGTTACAAAATCATCCCTGCCAAAAAGATCCATTAAAGTACTAGACTGACCCATGGATTCCAATGTCACAGAGGAGGCAAACTTCACAGGTATGCCTTCAGATTCCACACTGCAGCCAGCCTTTATACAACCAGCACTTGTCGAGTTTTGGTGTAGTATCAGAGGAGAATATCCTCAGTGATCTGGAAAGACCATTAAAATAATCTTTCCTTTTCCAACTACATAGATATGTGAGATCATATTTTCTTCACATACTTCCAACAAAACAATATATTACAACAGATTGAATACAGAAGCAGATATGAGAATTTAGCTGTCTTCTATTAGATGAGGCATTAAAGAGATTTGCAAAAATGTAAAACAATGTTATGCCTCATTAAATATTTTTTGTTTTGAAAAATAGTTATTTTTAATAAAAATATATGATTTCTGTTAACTTGTGTTGGGTTATTATTTTTAACGAAATAATATATTTTTTAAATTTATCAATTTTAACTTTGATTATGTGAAATATATATACCTATAGCTTATACTTTCTCATCCTTGGCACTCTGACATTTGGGGCCAGATAATTCTTCATCATAGGGGCTGTCCTGTGCATTGTAGAATATTTAGTAGCATCTCTGGTCTCTACCCCCTAGATGCCAGTAGTGTATCCCTGCCTCAGCTGTCACAACCAAAAAAGTCTTCAGACATTGCTAAATGTTCCCTAATGGTCAAAATCATCCCCAGTTGAGAACCTCTGATTGATGAATATCAACAGATTCTATTGATATGATCCACATAAACATAAGCTATTTGGGTCTTTATTAATTTTGAAAAGTATAAAGGAAGATCAAAAAGTTTGAGGACCACTTGTTTAATGTATTATTCTGCCATGTTTTCACTCAACATAGTTGATCAGATTTATCCATATAGATGTCTGTATCTGTACTTCATGCATTTTCACAGCAGTTTATAAACATCGAATGTTGTATATTCCATTCAATGTATATACAACAATGTGTTTATGCATATTTACATAGAAGCATGTGGCTGGGTATCATGTGCTGGGTATATATGTAGAAATGGACGTGCTCAGTTCAACTCTATGGGATAAAGACAAGTTGTTTTAGTGGGAGCATAAGAAAGTTCATTGCTCCATATCTTAAATATGGAAAAAATTTAAAAGCCTAACAATAATGGTGTAAAAGGGTGTCTTATTGCGGTCTTAACTTGTTTTCCTAGTCACCAATGAGATTGAGCATTTTCCTATGATTTATTATCCATTCTACAAATGCCTGTCTATTTTTTGTTCATTTTAATATTGGCTTGTCTGTTATTGCCATTATTGATTTGTGTGATTTCTTTAAATTTGCAGAATACTAATCCTTTGTCGGGTTATGTTGAAAACATCTTCTCCCACTTGTGGCTTTTGTTTTACTTCTTTTATAGTATCTTTTGATGAACAAAATTCTTAATGGAGTTGAATTTATCATTTAAAAAAATGGTTAATGTATTGCATCTTGTTTAAAAAATTAATGCACTGAGTATGCCAAATAGACATTAGATCGCCTCAGTCATGTCTCCAACTTCCTTCCTGTTTTCCACCTCTCTCTTTTTGTGTTACATTGCAGGTATCTTCTTTAGACCTGTCTCCCAGGTCTTTTATTAGCTTTAGTCCTGTCCAAGTCTTCATTTATTTTAATTGCTAATTTTTCATTTCCAGAAATTCTATTTGATTCTTCCAAGTCTCTCTCTCTTTTTAAATTTTCTCTTATTCCTTCTTACTTTAGATTACTTTTTATATTTCTTTGAACATTTTAAATATACTTATTTTACACTGTTGATTCAAATCTGAGTTCTTTACAGGCCTGGCTTTGTTAATTCTGCTTGCTCTCAAATACAGAGTCCTTATGTTTTATGTTTTATTGTGAACTCACATTTGTTGGAACTTTAGGAATGAAAATTCTTTGAGGCCTGGGTCAAATTCATTTTGAGCCTATTTGCTTCTACTAGTTATGTGGAGGCACATCAACCCTGGGTCACTGGGACTGGAAGGAGAGGTTATTTGAATAAAAAGAATTCAATGAGTAACCTCCTTCCACTGATGTTCCCTCCCTGGGTCTCTGTAAACTAAACTCTCAGCTTGGGTGATTTTGGAATCAAGAGTCCCTAAAACCTCATGAGAGCAGGTGTCCCACAGATTCCCAGAAGAGAACTTGCTAAGATTCTTTGCTTTATGTGGGCATCTCTAACCTGACCTCCACTTTCTTTTAGCCTAAGACTTTGTCTCCTGTCCTCCCAGCATCCTTCAAAACTGAAGCCCTTAACTTCCTTAAGAAGAAAAAACATATATCAAAAACAGGAATAAAGAATGGTAACAACTACATTCCTATCAATAAGTACCTTAAATGGAAAAGAATTAAGTGCTCCAACCAAAAGACAGAGTGGCTGAAAGGATAAGAAAACAAGACCCCTACATATGAAAAGGAAGGAGATGGAAAAAGATATAGCTTTGTGGACCTAGAAGATATTTAAATCAGACAGAGAAGGATAAACATTATATGATTTCACTTATATGTGGAATCTAAGGAATAAAAAGAACAAACTATCAAAAACAGACTCAAAAATATAGTGGACAATTTGGTGACAGATAGAGGGGAGGGGAGTTGGGGGGTGGGAGAATGGGGTGCAGGGTTAAAGAAGTACAAATTAGTAGCTGATGGATGGTCATGGGAGCATGGCATTGGGAATGCAGTTAGCATTAATATGTTGGCTTGGAGGAGGGTCAGAGGAGGGAGGGAGCTATTGGGGAAAACGTTTTATGAACTATATAGATGTCTAACCAATGTACTGTATACTTGAAACTAATTAAAATAAATAAATTTAAAATAAAATAAAATAAATAAAACCATGTCTAAAAAAAAAAACCAAAGCCCTTAGTCACTGAGGTCAGTGGATGCCTGCAGGTGAGAGGCTCACAGGTGAGACATCAGTGTTTACTTTCCTCTCTGGATTCCAGCTCCCATAAAATCTTTGGCTTCTGAGGATTCCTCTTTCTTGGGTATATAAAAATGTTTTAATATTTTGCTTCACATTTTTAGTGGGAGGGTTTTCCGAGATATATAATGTATAGTTTCCACAGAAGTAGAAGCCCTTATTCTATCTCTTTACTTTTCTAAATCACTGTATTCATGCACACTCCCCTACTTAATTTCCTTGGCTGTGTTAGCTTACCAGCCTCCTAAGGACAGAGTCAGTGAATTGTCAACAGGTCATATCTACAGGCTTTAACAAGGATCTATAGCTACTCACTGGCCAAAACTTGTCCCTCAGAATTCTTTGCTCTAAACCATACAGCCCAAGTTCACAAAGATGCTACATTTCCTAAAAATACTTATAAGAATCCCTTTGAAGGTGGTAGATCTAGTTATTAGACAATATAAAGGATATATTTAGAAAGTGAGCAAGTCAGCACCAAAATAGGAAATTCACTTTTGCAGGTGAAAAGTATACCCAGTAGCTGTTTGCTTACCGGTGTCCACTTCTGCCCTTTTTCCAAGATCATGAAATGTGTGTTGTCTCCTAAGGTCTGAAAGAACTCTTCTGTGTCTACCACGGTGCCATCTTCCTCCAACACCAAAGTGACCAGCCCACTGGTGATAAGTAGGGCATCCAGGGTCTAGGTTAGCAACACATTAGAGACATGGAATGAAGCAGGAAATTCCATTTTGACTGCTCACAGCCATTGATTACATTATAGTTTCAGAAGAGCCAGCTGATTTTGATAAAATTTTAATCGTCAAGATATATCTCAATTGGTATGATTCAGTCTTGGCTTGGAAAAAGAGAAGTTAAGGTTTTTAAGGGACTTATCTTCTTCAGAAATTTCAATGACATGAGATTACATTTAATAATATTTACAGTTTCTAAAATTACCTACTTATTTCAACCAATAAAAATTAAAATCCTACAATATGATATTTAAGAAGCCTGAGTCTCACGTGGCGTATTGGAACGTTTCTCTTGTTTCAGAGCCTGTATGTTAGACTCTCACATCTCGTTTCTGTGGGTGTCTGTGTCTAGGTTATGTCTCCATGAGATTCTTCCTTATTTGATCATCTAGGACACTTTTAGATTAAGGAATATTCTTCCCTGGCCTTTATGACAAAGAACAGATTTCCAAAGTCTGCTGCTTCTCTATATTCTCTCTTATCAAAGAAACAAAGCTACATTATTAACTGATTACTGTTTTTAAGGTTTTTGTCTTTATACCTAAATTGTTTATGGTACAGAAATGAAATATTGTTTCCTTTCATTCTTTCATTGTCCTTTAACCACTTAGAAATGGCCCCCTCAGACTCTCCAAGGCCAAGACATGGACATTTCTGTCTCTACACTGGCTTAGCACCCAAGACCCTGTGTCTTCTGAGGACCAGTGAGAAGCTCTGCAGCCCGTGGTACCTTGCTGAGGAGCTCCTTCAGACTGCTTGCCATCACCCCCCTCCGGCTGCTTCTGTTGTGGTTGGAGACTCGGAAAGGGCGAGCCGAATGCATGAGGGGAGTAAGCAGGACTCTTTTTGTCTGTGATCCCATAAATGTCAGGGGCCTAGAAATGGAGGAGAAAAGTAAAAAATATATTTGACATTACTTTTTACAAAGAGTCTTTAAGAAGAGGTTTGAAATACACAGAAAAAAAACCAATTTCAATATTTGTATCTAAAAGAAAGAAATTCAATGGTTGGGGATTATTAAAAATTATCTAACTATCTATCTATCTATCTATCTATTTTCTATCTATCTCTATCTCCCAATATCCAAGGAACAAACAATACATAAAATTAAAAACACAACTATCATTATAGCTACTTTACCTGAACATTCTCAGCTAGTTACTTTGAAATAACTAGTTGAGAAGGAATGATAAAGGCATCAAACTCAAAAAAAAAGGAATAAAAATTATATTCTGCAAACATGGGTTTTAGAGCTGAAAAATCTAAGAAAATAGTTTCTGGAGAATTAGCTAAGCAAAGCTTAAAAATTAGGCAAGCGCGCACCCACCCCCCACACCTAATTCTATATTCGTACAATAAGACTAAGCCAGAATTTGCAAAGCCAGACATTGATCACTACAGCAATAAACCAATTTGAAAAACATTAACTTAAGATACATGAGAAACAATAGAACACCAGAATAACTGTGGAATAACAAGAAGAAAAAGAACTTTGGGCCATATATCACATGACTCTTTGAAGTATATTCCACATTTATCAAACAATTAGTTCAAATTTTCTTTATAAAAAAGAACTAACATGGAGAAAGAAAGGAACAATAGTAAAATCAAATGAAGACTTAATTTTCTGAGGAAAAAACTCCCTAACCTTTGGTTATTAAATTCTAGTTACCTAGCAACTATAAAAAAGTAATAAAATGGATAAATGAGAAATAGCTGTTAAGATGCTTACTACTTTATAAGTTATTAAACAAATACATATTTTGCTTTATAAATAATAACTCACTTAATCTTCAGAAAACTGTGACATTCCTCATTTTCTCAATTTGCAGATGAGGAAACCAGGCCAGTGAGCTAGCTGCCCACAGCTAGTAGGTACCAGAGCTGGCATTCAGCCCCAGGCATCCATTCTTTTCCTCTTAAAGGTAATCTAGATGGCCACACACTACTAGTTACTAACTAAAGAATGAGAAGAGTTTGCATATTAGTGAACATATGAAGCTTTCAATAGCAATTAAAGAAATGAGAAACCACCTTTGACACACCACTGCTTACTATTCCAGTGATCCCCAACATTTTTGGCACCAGGGACCAGGGCTTCTATGGGAATCTAATGCCTGATGATCGGAGATGAAGCCTGATGTGGTGATACTAGCGCTGGGGAGCGGCTGCAAATATAGATGAAGCTTCACTTGCTTGAAGGCTGCTCACCTCCTGCTGGGTGGCCCAGTTCCTAACAGGCCACGGACCAATACTGGTTCACGGCCTGGGGGTTGGAGACCCCTGTTTTAAACCAACATGCAAGAAGTTCTCTAAAAATGACTCTGCAAGGGGAAACAGATAGGCCTTGCTGGTGGCACTAGAAGGTGGTTCTTTTGGGGAACCAGTTTAGCAACACATAAAGAGCTTTCACCCAGGACTGTGGCCTTTTTGTTTTTATTTAGGAATATATCCATAAATAAATAATTCAAAAGAATATAAACAGAAATTAGCAATGTTTCAGGTAGATCTTGCTTCAGGCTGGGTGCTGTGATAAGTGACACATGACCTTATTTAATCCCCATAACCCCAGAGGGACTAGCACCTGGTGTTGTACTGTTTCCACACCGACCTATTTCAGGTGCTCAAATAGTTGTTGACAATTTAGACAAATGCTTGTACAGTGAGATTCCAGAGAATGACCCAAAGGACAACCTTCTAGAAGATACAAAGTGAGTCTATCACTGCTTTCTGACACTTATAACAGTTTGTCTAGATTAACCCAATGAAGGCTAAGATTCTAGAGAATATCCATACTGTTTTCAAATGCCTATCACCTAGGATTTAGCACTTTATTTTCACACACACACACATACTGTCATTTATTTATCTATGCTTTATTTCCCAACTATTTCCCATTAGAATTTCCTTATGGACAAAGTCTTCTTTGTTTATCTCCCATAATACCTACCTTAGTGCTAGGCATGGAACTTTTATATAGTATGTTGTTTAACTTGAAGCTCTATAAATGGACACAATTCAATGACTTATCAGTAATTTGCTACATGAACAACTGATAGCATCCTAATGAACCAGCTCTCAGACATAGGTTAATTTCATGCTACCAGCAGTTTCAGGAGGTCCCCATAGTAGTGAGTGTCTGTGTCTCATCCTTATGGCATGAGCAAGAAGAGTCTAGCTTGAAATATATTCAGCCAGCATCACATTAATGCCTCAGAAGTGCTCACATCTGAGCACTTGCTATGGCCAGCGATGTATTAGTTCTTTATATATGTCAACTAATTATCATAACCTTAGAAGGAAAATATTACTCATTTCTCAGAGCGGTTTCTCAAGGGGACTTAGTTAATAAGGAAAAGAGGTAGGACATCATCTTTCTGAACCTCAAACCTCAAGCAGTAAACAGCAGTCGGGAGCACTGTGAGGAGGAGCTGCTTTATGGCTGAAGGGATAGTAGTGTTCTCTGTTCATATCCTCAGTGCCTTTCCCTTTATGCCACCACAGTCACTGCACACTTGGTTTCCAGGAAGGCAACTGCAAAGGGATTGCGCCAAGTCAGTGATCTCTAACGCGGGCTCCCCATCAGAATGACAAGAGATCCACGGAGTAAATCAGAGCCTGAATTGACGCAGCTGTGGGCCTGGCATCAGCCTCTAAACCTTGGCCCTGGTTCCAAGCAGTTACACCAAATTCCTCAGTTACACAACACAACGAATAAGGTGCCCACATTCTGCTGAGCTGCTACTACAGAGAATTCACTCACAGTCTCATCCCTCATGACTTGGTAGACAGGGCAGCGAGGATTACCCATATTATGCTTTACATTTAGAACCTGATTTTGTTCTCAATCTTGTCATAGCATCTGAAACTTAAACTCACTGGCAAAGTTCCTATGAGGAGATAGATATGAGTTCCACTCTGTTTCAGACACTATACATTAGCACATTGCCTAATAACTCTACAAGACAAGTATTAAAGATGAGGAAAACTGAGACTCAGGGCATTAAGAAACTAATAAGGTCAGAGTTAGCAAGTGCTAGCACAGGGGTTTGAATCCAGCTCCTGCTTTGGCACCACAGTGCCTATTCTACCAGGTGCAAACCCTCCTATAGTAGAGGGGACCCTGGACCTTCACCGGCAAGAGCCTCTCCTCCAGAGCAGGAAGACATTGCCATTGCCCATGAGACCTTCCAGAATCTATGTCTACTGAGGCCAGAGTCTGTCTGTACATTACTTCCCCACAGCACCTAGGTCCCCATTGGCATGTGATCTAGTTACTGAGTAAAAAATAGACTAGAATAAAATCAGAGAAATGGGAGAACAAAGTTCATGTCTTAGAATCTTAGGTGGTTAATGGCACACCTCGTGGGCATGAACAGCTTTGACCTAGTTAGCTGTAGTCCCCTATCCCTTCATTGGCTGCAAATGCTCATACTTTAGGAAGCACCAATGCTCCAGTGACCTAGCACAGCCGATTATATAAAGTTCTTATTGTCTTTTAACCTCTGACAAGATAAGTGCTTGCAGTCATTTTTGGTCCTCCCTCTTCACACTGCCCTCAAGATAGTCATCCTTGATAAAAAAGGACACTGAGTTTATTCTTTTTCTTCTCTGTTATGTTTCTTAACCAAGAACCAATTGTTAGAGAAAAGTCTTATGGAGCACACATTAAAAAAAATCTTTGAAGACATGAAAATTAAATGTTGCCATTTTTTTCAAGAAACAGGATGAGTAATTTGATGTGTCAAATTATATAAAATCAGAACTATCATATACAACATAAAAAGGGGTTATGAAATTTTACATACACTAAACCTATCTAACAAATACTGTATGAGTACTGAATATGCCCAGCTAAATGAACAGCAGGGTTAAATAGCTAGCTGCATGAACAAAGCAATATATTAATCCAACTCACTTTTGGTCTTCTTAATAGAATAATTTATGTCACTGGCCATTAGCACAATGCCTAAAACGTGTTGCTATCTCCCCCTGTCTGCCCCAATTTCTTAATGTATCGATGTTGAAATGGGAGTGCTGAGAAGCCTTAGGATTCTGCTTTTAGATATACCACTCATCAGTCACCTAGAACTCCTGGGAAAGTGCAGATGATCCTATGAAGCAGGAAGGGAAATAGCTCACTAAAAGGAACAAAAAACAAGGAAACAGCTGTTCCAGGAAATAGATTACTTCGGGGAAATCAAGACAATAAGAGAAGTCGGACTTCATAGAGTTGAAAACTGTGAAGCGGCATATTTCCCAGAAGTGAGGGAAACAGAGAGTCTTTGTATTTTTCCCTGCGGGAACCAAGGAGTCCTCAACTTATAAAAGTGTGTGAAATAAAACAACAAACACAGACTGACAGTGGACGTAAACTTTACTCCAATAAAACAAAGCTAACCCCCACAGATCATAAGAAAGCATCTTTATAAGGCACCCTATGGACTGATGTTTATTCTGAAAGTGCTGGAGGAAAAGGCAGGCCCAGGAACAAGGAAGGTCTCTCTGAGCCAAAGAGAAACATTTTGGTGTCAGCAGTGATGAGGTGGCTCTATACGGCTGGATAAGATACTACTCAGAAACTATTCAGAGGGAAACGATGACTGAGGGAACCCCACATTTCATCACTAGGTGAAAAAGGAGGAACCCATATGAAGTAATTAAGCATAGACAGAGATAGGATATAAGTCAACTAACTATAGCCAAAACTAAGAGTGACAATGAGAATGTTAGGAAGGGAAGTGGTGATGGCAAATACAGAAATGCAGAGAAATAAGGTGGCTTGGGAAGTATTTGTCAGCCCTGGCTAGGTCTCCATGAGCCTCAGGGATATAGTTGTAGAAAACTCAATTCGTTGCTTGTGCTGAAATGACAGCTAGACAAAACCTAGAGTTCCTTGCTCAAGAAAAGGAAAGATGTAAATAGCTACAAAAATGGCTATTTTGCACAAAATATAATACATCAACCTTATAACAACTTCAGGGTTGGCATGAATGTTATCACTGAGGGGACACAAAGACAGAGCAGACTTTGTTTGGAACAACACACACAATGGTGGACTTCCTTGAAGTCCAGAGTGTGCGAAGAGACCTCAGGCTGCTTTCGTTTTGACTAAGGCCTCTAGTGATTACAGATGATTAAAAAACTAACAACTGTTTAAAATTTGATAATTGCTTACACATAACTGATCGTTAAAAAATGATATGCACAGTGATTAAGTTACTTTCTTGGCAAAATGCAGTTATTTACTAATAAAAGACAGAATTAGGACAAACTCTACCAGCCAGTTTAAATTAAGGGGCACTAAGAGGAGAGAAAATTCCCGCAAGACCAAAATTAACAAATGCACCTTGCCTGCGGCTCACACAGATCTTCACTCTGAACATGGTTTTAAAGAAGGGCAGAAGGGAAGAAAAGTGTGTTCCTTTCAACAAATATTACAGATTGTTTTCTCCCAGTTTAGTTTGGAAGCAGGTAGATTCCAAAGAATTATAGCAGCTCAGTTTGGAAGCAGGTAAAATTTTCAAAGAACTACAACAACAGTGTGTCCCAACAAATAGTCACTCATACCTACAGCTTGCCAAGCTCAAAAGAAAAGTGTTTCAGGAGATTATATGTTTCCTTATGTTTCGATTTACCAACATTTATTTCATCAGGGAGTTGCTTCTGTCACACGCTTAACCCTGTGAAAACCTTGCACAGACAGATTTTAAATTTTGGGACACTGTTGTAGGGGTCAGGTGTAAGGGTAGGGTCAGCCTTTATTCTGCAGGTGTTGCCTTCTCCTGCTCCAGGCAAAACCAGAGGAGTAGGTGCTCTCTACCTATCAGCCTACCAGCCCCTCAGTGTTCAGGGGAACTTGGAGAATGGGTATTTGTATGGCCATGGGAGGAAAGTTTGGAGGATGCACTCCAAACTGTTCAGTTACCCTGGGAATGAGAGTGTGGAGTGGGTGGCACTGGAAGAAGAAAAGCAGGAAAGAAATCAAGGGCTTTACCTTTATGCTTAAACCATGTTAGGGAAGATGCATGAATCAAATCTGTTTTTCTCCCTGGGATTCCACTGCTTGACTTAGCTTTTGTTTTTGTTTTGAAAGAGAAAACCAGTGCTGTCCCAACTGATCACCTTTACATTTTGGCAGCTATTTTTTTAGCCTCAGGTTTTAGACACAGTCCCCTTTAAGAACCCAAGTCCAGAAGTCTATATAGGTCACACTAGTTTCATAAAGGATTCTCTCCTTTTTACCTACCCTGTCCCTCCACCCCTCCGTACAAACGGGATTCGTCACCTGCATTTTAAAGTACTCAAGGGCCTCTCTATCCTCTTTGAAATATTTTGAAGATCTTCAGAGAAACACGATTCCTCCCTTAAATCTATAAAGTTTCTGTCATGCAAGATCTTTAGGTTCTTACCAAAAAGGATTGGTTGGTATGTCAGGATGTGAAATGAACCCAGGAAGGGGAAAGGAATGTTGCCAGGCCTTCGACCACACATCATATCACGAGGAGCGGGGCAAAGAGGCTGCGGGGTCCGCGGGTCCCTGGTTTTTCCGTGGGCAGAGTCATCGCCTTCGGGTGCGGCGAAGATGAGGAGGGCGTCCCCTCAAACACTCCCTTACAAACCCGAGTGGGCTCAGCGAGTAGGGGTAAGGGAGTTTTCAGTGCCCGAAGCACCCTCGGGATCAGCCTATCCTCCACTTGGAGCCCGGAGCCCAAAGCGCGCGTTTCCCGCAACCGGTATGCGTAAGCCGCCCGGAGCCGCCAGAGTCCCCACCAGCTCCCCTCCCTGCGCCCCAGCTCGCGTCGTGATTCGCACGACCCCGGGAAGCCCTGCCTAGGCACGATGCCCTGAGTTCCCGAGATGGCATTCTTATTTGCACTCGCGGCTGCGGCTATAGCAGGCAAGAGATGTTGCCCCTTTCGCATCACCGCCACATCTGTTACGCGAACGACCGCGCACCACCCGCGCGCCACCCTCGGCACCTGCCGACAGCCGGAGGAGCGGGAGAAGACTCGCGGCCGTTCGGGCTCTGCCTACCCGGCTGGCCCGCGGCGTGGGCGCCCGGTGTGTGGGTGAGTGCGCCGGGACCCCGGCCTCGGGGAGCTCCGGGATGCGGGGCGCACGCGGAGACTGGGCGCAGGAGGGAAAGGGATGTGGGGCTCACGCGAGTGCGGGGCGCAGGCGGAGGGGGGCGCTCTGGGGCGCGGGGTGCGCTGATCGCTCGGGGGCACAGGCGGGGTGGTGAGCCTGGCAAGCGCGCACTCGCCTGATGAGGGCTCCCGCGTAGTCCCGGGCAGTCTCCATGACTCAGGTCACCTTGTAAGAGCGGCCAGTCCCCGTGCGCGCGGCCTCTTAAAGTGCCTCCGCCAGCCCCGCCCCGCCCCGCCCCGCCCCGGCCAGCTGGCTAGCTGTGGCCTGACAGCTCAGGGCAAGGACCTTGGTCATGGGCTCGCCTCTGCCGAAGGTCGCGGCTTAGGGTTCTGAGAGAGCGCCGGGGTCCGCACCCCTTCGGGCCCCCTCGAGGCGGGCTGCAGAGAACAGACAGTATCCACGACCCTGGAACTCCAGATGCTCTGTAGGTCATTTGATGGTCGCATGTCAGCATGTTTGCCTTGCATTTTCTGGACGTTGGGCAATATGGCTTTGGCTGTGGAAAGGCGTATGTGTAATTTTAAACTCAGGCCACAGGTGGGAAGATTGAGGCTCAAGATGTGTGCATTAGTGACCTCCAAACTACTCCCAGTCGGACGCTGAGGCTGCAGCCCCTGACGCCCCTCTCGGAGTTCCGCTAACCAGCTGGTTTCTTACAGAGGTGAAGACATTGCTGCAGACACTTGGACGCGCAGCCCTTCAGGTTCTCAGAGGCACCTTGGCCTTACCATTAAGCTGCTTCTCGGGCTGTACCATGGGCGTTTTGGGGGCAGTAAGAAGGGCATTCAGAATGGAAGGGTAAAGGAACCAATTGGACTTCATTGACAATCTTTTAGCTACAGGTAAAGGACTTTCAAGGAAAGTCCTTTACCTGTAGCTAAAAGGTAGAAGAAGGAAGAAGAGAGGGAACCGAGTCATGGCTGAGGGGGATTCTATCCACATCATGCTTGCTCAGATGACCATATAGGAAGATGCAGTTCAGCATGTTTTATTTATTTATTTAATCGCCTACAGCACCTGATATTCCTAGGTGGTCTCCCATCCACGTACTAACCAGGCCCAACCCTGCTTAGCTTCTGAGATCAGAGGAGATTGGGGGCGTGGAAGGTGGCATGGTGGTAGACAGTTCAGCATATTTTAGACCTCTGAAAGAGTGGGGTAACTCTTGTTAGGAGATTCAATAGAGCTCTTAATTACAAAAATGAAGCAGAAGTCTCTTGAGCAGGTTAAGGATTGGAACAGTCTCAATTCCAGCCTTTTAAATGGTGTAAACTCTCTGGGATAGAGATTTTCTAGTGCATACTCTCCTGCACATATCAGGTGATTTGTTTTACAAATTATTAGCGACTGCTGACTGCTCTATTGTGAACCATGTTTCAAAGAGCTGTAGCTTGACCTGAAGCTTGCTTCTTCTGATTCAACTTGATGTCAGCACATTGACTTGATCGCTTAAATCATGCCTCCCTTCTGACTGCCCTCCTTCTCAGTCGAACTCTCAGAAACAAACACACACACTTCTTCCCTTTCAGGGCTGCTGGTGCCAACAATGTTGACTTGCAGGAACATTGAGGCAAAAAGCAATTTTCTTCCAGATTCCCGAACCCCATGGGGCCTGCAAGGAGCTACCCAGAGCTCACAGAGTGGGTATTTCCTGAGAGAGCCCCTTGGGCTGAACAGAGCCTTCAGAGATGGACAGAGCCTTCAGAGATCATTTGCTGCCCCTCCACTGACACCCTGGTGTGGCCTGAATGTGTGTCCTTTTGCCCCTACCAATTCGTATATTGAAATCCTAATGATCAATTTAATAGTATTAGAAGGTGGGGCCTTTTGGAGGTGCTTAAGTTGTGAGAGTGGAGCCCACAGGAATGGGAGTAGCACCTTATAAAAGAGGCTCCAGACAGATACTTAGGCTCTTCTGCCATGTGAGGAGACAGTGAGAAGACAGCCAGCTATGAACCAGGAAGAGCGCCCTCACCAGAACATGACCATGCTCGCACCCTGATCTTGGACTTTCAGCCTCCAGAACTGTGAGCAATAAATTTCTGTTGTTTCATAAGCCACTCAGTCTGTAGGATTCTGTTAGAGCAGCTGGATCAGCCTAAGACACGCCCCCAATTTGACAGATGAGAAAATAGGTCCCGTCAATTGAAATCAACTCACCTTTTAAAAAACCTTTTATTGCAAAAAATTTCAAATATAAAGACTTAACATGGGCACCCCAGTGCCTGAATTCAACTGCTGTTAACATTTTGACATATTTCTTTGTTATTAATATATACTTTTATTTGAATCCCTTCACATAGATCCTTCAGCTTGCATCTCTGGAGAAATGAGAACATTCTCATATATACTGTAGTGACTTTCTCACTCCTAACAAAATCAAAATGATCTAGTAGCACCTAATATTCAATCTGTAGTCAAGCTCCCCAACCATTCTGATTTACTGACACCTTATGTATAAGGCACTATACGCATGTCCCAGATACAGTGTGTTGGATCTGTTTCATAGCAGTGAAAGTCAAGATTGCAAGTGATTCTCACATACCAATAACCAATCATGGCAATGGGTGCTATTTATTTACTTATTCCTAGAGCTTAGAGGGATGTCTGCATTAGAAGGCATTTAGTATAGGCTTGTTAAGGACTGACTAAATGATTGAGGTGCTATGCTAGCAGTAATATATGAAGGGAACAAAGTAATGAATTCTTCCCAAAGAGTATCCAGGAAGGCACAGGATGAGTGAGGTGAGTGGTGCATGGGGGTGGTTGTGACTATTCTGTCCTGCTTTTAGGAAGACCAAAGGCACAGAGGGACAGTAATGGTGTGTCTGGCAATGTGGTGTGTGTGTGTGTGTGTGTTGGGAGGGGGATGATTCTAGAGGAGAATGATAGGAACCAGTTGGGCAGCCATGTCAGAGTGAATCTGCAGAGCTCTGAACGCACAGTGGGCATTGTTCTCAGTGGGGGAACGAACCAGGGTGTCATGGTGACCTATTCCAACAGATTCGCGAACATTCTGGGGATGGCATGGAGGCCAGACTGGGCCAGGGGAGTCTGTAGGTGATCCAAATAAATGAGTTCAGGGTCAGAGCTGGGCTCTGACAATAGGCATAGAGGGATGGGAGAAGCTAAGGAAGATTTCATAGGATGTGGTGAAAAACAAGCAGGGGAGTAGCTGAAGATGACTCCAATATTTTTAGTTCGGGGAACTGGAGAGGTGGCATGCCCTTAACTGAGATGAGAAATACAAGAAGGGAAGCAAGTTGTATTTGAGGTTGAGATTATGTTGAAACCCATGGGCCTGTGGCTCACACTGGACAGAGGTGTGTGGACCGGCATCTGGGGAGAGGCCCTAGTTGGAAGTCAATGCTAGTCAGCTACCTGCCTGCTCTTAAGTGGGATCTGTGTCTTACAAGCGGGTGGCTCACCCCAGGAGAGTGTCTGGGGAGAGAGAAGAGGGCAAGGCATGTTGTGTTTCAAACAGCTTGGCTGTAAAACTTGGCTGCTCCAGAAGGCCAAGAAGAAAATGGGTTAAGAGGCAGCACATGCCCAGCTGTGCTGGGAGGAAGCCTTTCCAGCACAATTCCATCTTCCAGCTCTCACACAAATAAACAAACTCCTTTCTCATTCAACACCATTTAGTACATCTTTATTCAGCAACCACAACCAAATCTAGCATTTAGTGTTTAATTCAGTCACCAATTGTTGACACAGTCCCTATAGAGTCTGTGTGCATGTCCCTCCGACACCGTGCCTCAAAGAGGACTTCCAGCATGTTGACCTTCCCAGCTCCCTGCAGCTGTCTATAGGGTTGATGCTACAGTTGGCTCATCTCCCTCTCCAAGGCAGGGCTTCCCCTGAATCCTCTGAGTCCTGACAGGTGGCTGACGGAGTGCATACTCTGGAGCACAGAGACCTGGGTTCCTAGCCTGGTTTTACCTCATTCCAGGGAGTGACCTCACCCAAGCCTCAGATTTTAATCTGTAAAAAAGGCACAGGGCTCTCTGTCTCATAGGGTGCAGGGAGAATCAAATCCTGTGAACAGAGGGCTGACCTGCCCCAGGGCCCAGACCAGAGTGAAGACCACAACGATGCAGGTGATGGACAGCTAGACTTTGGTTCCTAGCCAGAACAGAGTACCTGATATGGAAACAGCTTTTCATATGTGGGGACTGGTTATGGAGAACATAGATGCCTAAGGGCAAAGGAACTTCAGCACCCATGTAATGTGATATCTATATTTTATGAACAAAGTGGATAAAACAGTGAATACTGGGTCCGAACCCTGGCTTTGCTACTTTCAGATTCTGTGACTGTGCAAATTTTCTTAAAAAAATTTTTTTTGTGAGCTTCAATGTCTTTATTTCTAATAATCCCTGATGATCAGTGTTCCTTACTAACTCTCAATGGGTTGCAATGAGATAATGATTTTGAAATACATTGTAAACTGTCAAGCACTAGCAAGTGTTAGGTCTCCCCCCCACCCACCCCACGCCAACTTCATTGAAACATAATAGACAATCAGTTGCTGGTATTTACATTGTACATTTCAATGAGTTTTTTCAATTATAGTTGGCATACAATAACATACCAGTTTCAGTTGTACAGCATAGTGATCAGAGATCCACATAACTCACAAAGCAATCACCCCACTTAATGTAGCACCCCTCTTCCCCCTTACATATTTATTACAATGTTATTAACCACCTTTCCCATGCCACACTCTATATCTCCATGACTATTCTGCAACTATCCACTTGTACCTCTTAATCCTTTTGTCTTTTTTTGACATTCTCCCCTCCCATCTAGTAGTCCTCAAATTATTCTCTGTATCTATGAATTTATTTCTGCTTTTGTTGTTATTTATTTGTTCTTTAGATTCCGCATGTACATGAAATCATGCGATATTTGTCTTTTTCTCTCCAACCCATTTCATTCAGCGCAATATCTTCTGAGTCTAGCAAGACAATATCTTTCTCCATTCTCTTCTTTTTAGTCTGTGTGTGTCTTTTAATCTGAAGTGAATCTCTTGTAGGCAACATATGTAGGGGTCTTGTTTTCTTATCCATTCAGCTTCCCTATCTTTTGGTCAGAGCGCTTAATTCTTTTCCATTTGAGGTACTTGTTGATAGGAATGTAGTTATTACTGTTCTTTATTTCTGTTTTCAATACGTGGTTTTTCTTCTTAAAGAAGTCCTTCCAACATTTTCTGTAATACTGGCTTGGAGTTGATGAATTCCTTTAGCTTATTTTTGCCTGAGAAGCTCTTTATCCGTCCTTCGACTCTAAACGACAGCATTGCTGGATAAAGTATTCTTGGTTGTGGATCCTGCATCTTCATCACGTTGAATATTTTGTGCCAAGCCCTTCTGTCCTGCAAAGTTTCTTTTGAGAAATCAGCTGCCAGTCTTATGGGTGTTCCCTTGTAGGTAACAAACCGCTTTTCTCTTGCTGCTTTGAAGATTCTCACTTTGTCTTAAATGTCGCTTTGACATTTTAATTATGATGTGTTTTTTGGTGTGGGCCTCTTTGGGTTTTGGGACTCTCTGAGCTTCCTGGGGTTGTATGTCTATTTCCTTCACCAGGTGAGGGAAGTTTTCCATCATTATTTCTTCAAATAACTCTTCAAAGTCTTGTTGTTGTTGTTGTTTTTCCAGTACCCCTATGACACAGATATTTTTACCTTTAATAGTGTCCCATAGGCTCCTTAAATTATTATTATACTCTCAGCTTCTTTTTTCTTGCCATTCTGATTGAGTGTCCTTGGCTTTCCCATCTTCTGTATAGGTCATTTGAGCTTCTTCTTTATCCACTCTGTTTATTCCCTCTAATACACTCTTTGTCTCAGGTAATGTGTTCTTCATTTCTGATTGGTTCCCTTTTATAATTTCCATTTCCATTTTTATGTTTTTTATCTCTTTGTTAAAGTTCTCACTGAATTCGTCTACACTTGCCCTAAGTTCATTGAACATCTTTATACCCAGTGTTTTGAATTCTGCATCTGTTAGATTGCTTGACTCCATTATTCCTGGATCTCTGTTCTGTTCTCTCATATGATTTCTGCTTCTTTGTCTTCCCTTTTGGCTGTCTTTCTGTGCCTGTTTCTATGTACTAAGCAAAGCTCCTAAGTCTCCTGTTCTCATTAGCGTGGCTTTGTGAAGTAGGTGTCCAGTGACAGGGGTTCAGCTGCAGGCCAAGTTTAGCCCTAGCTTGTTCTTTTCCAGTACCACCAGTTAAGATTCAGCCAGCAATCCACAGATGCTGTGCTTATAGTTGCCTCAAAAAGCCATACCAGAAACTGAGGTCAGCTGCCAACAATTTGAGTCTTGGCTCAGCTCAGCATGTGACAAAGAACTCATGGAGGACACACCTGGATGTGGCTTGGATGGGGCCTGAGCTGGAGGAGGCAGTGTTTCAGGGAATCGTCTGGGCGGAGCGACATCTATTATCCAGTTTGATGACTTCTCAGCTATGGCAGCTCTGCATCTGTACACTGGGAGTGGGGAGGGCTCAACAGAGGAACAATGGATACCACTGGCACTTCTGCCTGGGAGAGAGCCTCGCCTCCAACCCTCACTTCGACAACTCAGTGTCCCCTTGTAAGTCCCTGGTGCCCCCTGTGCAGCCGAACTGGTGCTGGTGCTCAGAGCGAGCAGGTCTGTCACTGGGAAATTCCACTCACGAATGCGGCCGCTTTAAGAGGTGTCTGCTGCTTTCACTGCCACAGCCTCTGTCACACTCAGCTGTTCAGGACGGGGTAGCCTCATGTCTTTGCCCCCTCCTACCTTCTACCATTGCAGGTTGATTAATTATTTCTCTCCCTAGTTGTAGTGCTTCTGTTCATCTAGATCCCAGGCGATTTTTTCTTGCTGTTTGCTCCTTGTTTGTGTCACAATTTTGATTTGGTTGCAAGAGATATGCCAAAGCCTCTACTATCTACACCATTTTTTCCCTGAAGTGTTAGGTCTTATTATAACATTGATAAAGAAATAGAGTCCCGGAAAGGGGCTAACTCAACTACTATTGACCTCATTCATAACCAGAGCTTCTTCTGCAGAATTGTTAATAAGGCAAAAAATTTCAGTTTCCTCCACTTTTTTCCATAGCCACAGTTCCCAGCAATTTCCATACTGCTTTCCAGCAAAACTTGCTGTTAAAAAAAATTCATATATTTATTCATACTAAGGTATAAATGATTGCTATCCCTCTTGGCAAATATTTATTGAGCATGCTAGTTATTCCTCACTCCAAGCTGCAATCCGTTCTCTGCCCAGCCCTTGGGTTCGCACTAGTCCTTTGGCTTCATTAAACAGAGGCACTGGTAGACTTTATTCTTATTATTTAAAAAAAATCGTATTGCAGAATAATATTTATATGATACAGTGCATAGCTATTTAGTGTACAACTCATAGAATTTTGTGTTTACAAGCAAATTAGATAAAAATAAAGTATACATACAACACCTCAGTAGGCTCCCTTTGCCCCTTCTAGGCAGTATCCTCCACTCTCCACCAGTGATAACATTATTTTGACTACACAGATTATTTTTGCATACTCTTGAACTTCGGATAAATTGAACCGTACTCTTTTATGCCTGGTTTCATTTGCTCGGCATTGTGTCTGTGAAATTCATCGCATCATTGCATGAATTAGTAGTTTTACTGTTGATAGATATTTGGCTATTAAGAAAAAGACAAGGCTGCTAGGAGCAGTGTCCTACATATGTTTTGACGCACGATTGTGCTGCTTTCTCTTGATTAAAACTCAAGCATAGACTAATTTGTTCATGGAGTGGGTATAGGTTTAGCTTTGTACATATTATTGGCAGGAAATTGGATATGAAAGATCAGCAGGCAGTAGAATTGGGGCGTTGTCCACTAAGCCTGCCTTTCTTTGGTTCTGGCTCCAGCTCCAGTAACAACATCCTCAACCTCCGGACTCTTCAAACACAGGGTGGTAATAGCCTCCTCTGTCCTTCATGCTTTCAGGGCTGCATCATCCCTGTGAGCTCATTCACTCTGCTCACCGCTGTCAATAGTCCCTTCTTTAAATTCTCTCCAGTTAAATCCTTTTGGTTTCACTGCACATCACTTGATTTTTCTCACACCTGCTATGTTTCAGGTTCTATTATTGGAAATGGCCTTGAAAGATGAGTGAGAGGCCCTCCCTTCCCTTAGGGAGCTCACCTTGAGGGAGAGCAGATGTCCACAAGCAATTAGAGTGCTGGGTGCTGTGTGAGAAAGGAGGAAAGCTCTCACTTTTCCCCTCTGGGAGAGCAGGGAAGATTTCAGATAGGAGCTGAGTCTTGACAGTATGGAAGTTTTCTTTCAGAAAAAAGTGAAGAGCCATCCGGGGAGCATAAAGCATAGATAGAGACATGGGGGCATGAGGTACATGAAACACTTGACAGAAAATGAGGCCACTGAGTTGGATGGAGGGTGAAGCAGTCAGAGGGACAGAAGGACATGTGGGGAGGAAATACATGTGAATAGAGGGAAATGGCAAATCTTAAGAATACAATTCTGATGGAGACACTTCATTTCTCAGGAGCAGGGGTGGTAGGTGTGATTTAGGACTTATAAACAAGGTCTGGCTTGGTCATCTGCATTCCCACTAGTGCAGGTTTGGTTTCCAGTGCCTTTGCAATGAAGTCACATACACATAGAACTATGCCTTAGTTATATTACCTGGGTAACAAAATTTGAGGTGAATTTTCATAAAACTGAGGAGCATTACTTGGGGTCAACTAAGCTGTCTTTTTTCATGAGTTAACTAATGAGATTGGGGATCACGATTAGGAAAGAGGAATTGGGGGATTTAGTGGATGTGTTTATAATCAGGAGGGGCGGGGCTGTGGGTAGGAGCATTACCCAAGTCATACTTTACAGTCCCCGGGGCTGATGAGCTCCTGTGGTTTGGAAGGGATAGTTAGAAAGTCAATGCAGTCTTTTGTTAGTATCTCAGTAGTCTCAAATCCACACATGGAATAACGAGGATGTGGGAAGAGTATAGGGCACACTGTGGTGTGTGTGGCAGAGCTGGACTTGACCAAGCCCAGCCACTTGCTGGGGATGAGACCCTGGAGAAGTCACCCAGTCTGCCTGAGGCTTAGCTGTGATACGCTCAGAATAGGATGGGTGACAGTGATATGCTCAGAACAGCTTAGTGACAATTCACTTCTCAGCGTTGCCTGATTGAAAGGCAGGGCCATGGGTTTGAAAGTGTGAGCAAGGCTGCGAAAGGCCAGGGCGGGTAGGAAACTTGTGCAAGGAGTCGTCAGTCTAGACAACCATTTCTCCAAGTAGACTAAAAGCAAAAGTGCCTTTAATTCTGCAATGGATGTTAAGATTTTCACAATTTCTCGCATAGTCTGCATTAAAGACTCAATGTTGAGCTCTTACGTACCTATGCTATTCAATGAGGCTCTCAAAGCAGTGGTTCTTAACCTTTTGGGGTTCAAGTTCCCCTAAATATCTCATGAAAGCTATAACCCTTTCTTCAGAAAGGCTCATACAATCGCCTCATTTTGCGGGGTCCATGTGCTGCAGGCTGAAAGGGTGCTCAGCCCTCTGTAAGCAGGCTGTGCTGGACTGTGAGCAACCTGAGGTCACTGGCCCTCAGTTCCTGCCCAACTCTCATTTTGGTGGTTGTTACTGGGCATTGATGTTCCTTTTCCTTCCAAATGTAGGAACAAAGGTGATGTTCTTTTCTGCTGACTTCAATTTGAATTTTTTTTTTCAAAGAAAGTGCCCCAAGGAGCCTGTGTTTTGGAGCTAATTCCAGGGTGGACGGTCTTTGATCTTACCCAACTGGGCAGAAGGGCAAAGCAGAACTGTTTCATGCAACCAGTTGTGCCAACACCACCAACAACATGACTATAGAAACCAGCACAAGACTCTCCCTACAGAGTGTGCCAATTTTTTAAAAAGGTTTCAATGAAATTTTAACTCTATAGGTAATACACAAATACCTTGTCATTATGAGACATTTTTACTAAAACATTATGATATAAGGCAAAATCTTCTCAGACCACTATTACCAATTCTGACTCCTTTGCCGCCAGTTTCTCTGCTCTATGTGAATCCTTACATCCCTTTTTCTATGTGATTACATACGCATATAATATAAATATTACTTTGGGTGGTTTTTTTTATATAAAAGATATCATATTACATGGCATGCTCCAAAACTTGTTTTTTCAGTCAATAAGTCTTCCTGTCTTAGTCCATATCAGTCTACCTTGAACTTTTTAACTGCTGTATAATATTTCACAGCATGTATACAACATATTATATTTAGCTTTCTCCTCTTGCTGAATATTGAGCTCTTTCCAACTGTTCACGAATATAAAGAATGCTGTATTAAGCACTCTCATAAATGAATCCTATGTGCATGTGTGTTCTTCTGGGGTATAAACTATAATACCAAGAAGTAAACTTGTTGGCTCTTAGGGTATACACATTTAACATTTTTAATAGATACCACTTTGATTCTTACTCCTAACATGTATACAGGTTTGTTAGTACCTACCCAGGCCCTTTCCTGTACTGTACTGATCATGAAGCTGGCTGATCTCTCTGGAATGTCCTTCTTCGCCTCGTCTATTAAATTGTCACCATCACAATAATAATTTAATAGCTGTCATTTATGCTTTCTTTCCAAACTTATTTAACACTTACTTTTTTCAAAAAATATAAAAATAGTTTTCAAAAATAGAAAAACAAGTGTCTTATGAGAAATGTACTTGAGAAAATGTCCACGCTCGCTAATGGTCAAAGGACTAGAAATCAAAGCAGTACCTGGATGCCACCTTTTGCCTAGCCTTTTGTAAAGGTTTCTTAAAAAACCTCAACACTGGTGAGGGCACAACAAAATAGGAATTTATACTATTACTGCTGGTGGGAGCATAAATGTTCTACCTCTTTGAAAAGCAATTCAGGAATATGTATCATGCACATGAAAACTGGTCATTATTACCTTTGATCTGTTAACTCTACTTCAGAGAAGCTATTCTGGCAAATACTAATATTATTTTTGTATGTTTCATCTTCTCAATCTATAAACTCCATGTTTCTCAAACGGAACTGGTGCATCAGAAGGATTCAGTCCAGGCTACTGGATCACATGGCTCTGAATGTCCACTCATTGCCCTCAACTGCCCCCGTTCTTCCCCTCCAGTGGGACTGAGCCTTAGTCCCCAGGCCTGGCCTTGCCCTCGACTGCCTCCAGCCTGGGCCTCATGCCTCTGTTCTACTCTGCGGGAATGTCCGTCCTGTAAGCCTATCGGGTTGTGGTGGTCTCGATTGGAAGCCTGCCTTTGCCTCGTCCTTGGCGTGGTTTATTTCTTAGGGGGCGGATGGAGTGCAGTCACCTCAGGACCAGGGTAGGAGGCAGCACACCTCTCACTTTCTGCATGTCCAAGCTCCCTCTGGCACTTGGGGTGTCCCCTGCCAGGAAGAATGCATCCTTGCTCTGAGGGCTCAAGGCCCCAGAACATTTATGAGATGCATAATGTTCTTAGGACAGACTCTTCTTTAATAGGTGGGGCAGGCCAAGCTCTGACTGCTGCACAGAAGACTGAACAAAAAGAACTTGTGTGAAAAGGGCAAAGTTTTGACATTTCAGGAGGATTTCTAGTAGAGCAATAATGGAACATGTGTTTCAAGCTCTCTTACTTTATGAATTAGTACGCACATTCGTTAAATTATGTGTCTGGATTCAGTGGCCAAGATTCAGAGAGAAGGTAGCTTTCATAAAAAAGAAATTGTGTGAATGCAGCCTGAATCTCTACTACTTCATTATTTTATAACTCCCAGGTTGACCTAGAGACAGGCAGTTCCTACCTTTCCACTTTATAATTAAAGCCAGTTTGTAATGGTGGAATACCAAGGCTCTTGTGAATAGATGATAATTGCTTAAGGGAGAGAAAAACTCAGGAACCCATTAATAAAAGTTATCTACAGATTTTATTCGCTATTGACAAGTATGCATTTTTTTTCTTTTTAAGATGTGTATACTAATTATTATTGCTTTTCTGAGCTCCTCCACTTTTTTCCCAATTAAATTTGCAATTTCTGACATTCATTTGGTATATGGATCTAATGAGTTGGTCAATAAATATTGCCAAAAAGAAAACAGAAAAAAAGCTTCCCACTCTCCTTCTGCACAAACTTAAAACTCAGTCATACATTTCCTTTACCTACATAAGTGGGAAGGAGAGAATTCAATCAGGCCTGTAAAAAAATTCTTAGGTGCTGTTCCTAATGTGTTAGGTGAATCCCTTAGAATGAGCAAGGAGTTGTTTGCTATCCTCAGACCATACTTTGTACTTGTGAAATACACACATGCACACACTCAAATGCACACACACTCTCAGGCTGCAATCAGAAACTCCACATAGGGTTACATGAAATTGTTTAAGTTGCTTGGAAAACCACTAATGGCATTTGCCTTAGTGAATGGCACTGGAGATGTGAGAGACAGAGATGGAAAGGAAATTTAATTTTTATTCTATAGCCTTTTGTATCTTTTGAATTTGTACCTTTTAACTTAAACTACATGCATGTATTAGCAATTCAAAATATAAATTGATCGCTTATTTTAAAAAATTAGTTCATAGTGCTCTTAGTTATTTCTGTTAATATATGGACATAATTATGGAGAATTCTTAAAAGAAAAGTAACACTGACTGAGGGGCCAAGTCAATCCAATGGGGGAAGGCAAAATCTTTTTAGCAAATGGGGCAGGAACAGGTAGATAGTCATATAAAAAAAAATAAACCTTGGCCTCTATTTCTGGCGTGGCTTCTTGAGGCAACTATAACCCAGTATCTGTGGATTGCTGGCTGAATCTTAACTGGTGGTACTGGAAAGGAACAAGCTAGGGCTAAACTTGGCCTGCAGCTGAACCCCTGTCACTGGACACCTACTTCACAAAGCCACGCTAATGAGAACAGGAGACTTAGGAG